>NC_056743.1:1434190966-1434490966 GCF_019279795.1 Protopterus annectens | reverse complement strand
ATCACTCTGGATATCCACATTCCGCCCCCACCCCCAATCAAGGAAACCACCATGAAAAACTTTTCAAAAGCAAACTTCACGTAACTTAAGACCGAGGTGGAAAGGTTCACAGCCCCCATGCTAAAGGACAATGCTGTCCAAGCTGCTGAAACCTTTACAAAGGCACTCTGAGCATCTGCAGGAATGCATGGATCGTGCTATCCCAAGTAAAACCAAGACTCACTCCTCCAAGAAAAGGAAACCAGTCTGGTGGACCCCTGCCATAAACAAGCTATACAGCAGAAGGAGAAAACTAGTACAAAAAAGAGAGTAAAATCCCAAGAAGGAAAGACATCCCTGATCAGTACCAGCAAGAAACTACAATCCCTCATTAAATCATCCAAGGCTCGTTTCAAAAGAAAAATTGCCAATTACTCCAAAGATAATCACAAAGCATTCTTTAGCTATGTCAAGAACCTAAGTGGAAACTCTCAGATCTGCTCTGAGTTAGTGCAGAATGGCACAAAATACACTGTAGTGATATGAAAAAATAGTTTGCACGTAAGCAATTGCATGGCTCAAAAAGGCATGATACAGAAAACAAAAGGAAGAGCCAGCAAAACCAAATCCAATGAAAAACAATTTATTGTAAATACTAAGGACAGCAAAGAAGTGCACAAACCGGTTTTGGCTGGTACTAACAAACACAGCCTTCTTCAGTGTGAAACAAGTTTACTTCAAGCATGCCTATATATGGACTGCAAACACATCTGATTGGTTATGTCTAAAACTTGTCATTCAAACCGTGTGGGAAAAGCCCACCCAAGTTCACAATCCATTTTTCTCCTTTGAGTTAAGCAGTGCGTGCCAACCGGTTTTATTGGATTTTTTACCCCTGATAATGTCAATAATGGTAAACATGAAGGATGCTGAAGGATGTGATACCTGATGTTTATATAAAGCGTTGTTGATCCTGCCTTTTTTGATGTTACTGATATGCTCAGAAATTCTTAATCTGAGAGGTCTGGATGTTTGACCTATGTAAAACGCTCCACATGAGCATGTAGCCAAATAAATTAGCCAATCTGAACTGCAATTTGCAAAAAACTTTATCTCATAAATATTGGAAGAGTTCCTACTGGTGAATTCTTTGGTTTTTGATACTTTATTGCAGTTTGTACAATGTCCACAAGGATAACAACCCATAAGCATAGAACCTGTAAGTGTGGTTTGCACTGCTTAACTCAAAGGAGAAAAAATGGATTGTGAAGTTGGGTGGGCTTTTCCCACCCGGTTTGAATGACAAGTTTTAGACACAACCAATCAGATGTGTTTGCAGTCCATATATAGGCATGCTTGAAGTAAACTTGTTTCACACTGAAGAAGGCTGTGTTTGTTAGTACCAGCCGAAACCGGTTTGTGCACGTCTTTGCTGTCCTTAGTATTTACAATAAATTGTTTTTCATTGGGTTTGGTTTTGCTGGCTCTTCCTTTTGTTTTCTGTATCATGCCTTTTTGAGCCGTGCAATTGCTTACGTGCAAACTATTTTTTCATATCACTATTTTGGATATATGTTTGCTGTAAGCCCAACCCTACTTTAAGCTTGATTATTACCAGGCTTTTATTTATTCTATTTTTTGATTTACTAGGACTGCTTCTGATCTTCCAAATCCATTTTTTCGATATATGAATAGTGATTCCCATCCTGCTATTTGGAACATTCAATATCACAATTATATTGTGTTTAAACCATTTTCATATCCCGCCTAACTAGCGAATTATATTGCATTTTCATCACAGGATCCTGACATTCGATACCTATTTTTGCCTTTTTTATTAATCTCCACCATATATTTGGATTTATTTTGGTTTGCCTATCTCATCTCATGGTGAACGTTATACTTTGCGACTCTTTAAGGAAGTCCCACCCACGTACCAACATCAGGTTTCCAGTTGGGGTGTTGGTTTTGGCGTGAGGAGGCTGCAGTCTTCAGTTTCACTCTCGGAGCCTTTCCTCTGGTTGTTTTCCAAACCTACTTCGAGCCACGTTAGTTTGTCTGGAGTGGATTATAGTAGAACTACTCGTCTTTGGATTTATTCCTGCAACAATTGGAGGTTGTGTACTAGTTCAGCCTTTCAGGTCATCACGGATGGCTTTGGATTACCCAAGAGTGAGTTTTGGCCTTGTGATACTTTATACTTTTTATTTACGTGACATCTTCAGTGTGTGGAACTAAATAGATAAGAACAAACCCGATTCTGGCGTAAATACAAGTGCTTCTCTTTTTTGGAAGTTGTTAAAATTTTTTTGGACTATGTTTGTGTTGTGACTTTTTCGTGAACTGTGCAATACCAGCGCTTCATGATACCATCGCCATTTTGTACGCCAGTGGATCACTAGCTCATTTGGCATTTCTTCCAATTGGACTATACCGAAAATATTTACCAGCATTTCGGATTACATCTTTTTGATTTAAACTATGGACTTTATGTGACTATACAGTTTATATTGTTAATTTTGGCAATTAAGCAGCATAGCCTTTTTTGGTTTACTTGCACAGGTGTCTCAGTTTCGAAATTGCATAAGTTTATTTCACATATTCTGTCAGCAGACCCAGGTACCTATTTGTATTTAGTGGGCAACTATTTTGGGATTTACAAACCAATAATAGTCCTGATTCTGGGTACTGTGCATGTAACCTTTTTTCTATAGGATGCTGGCTCATCGAACACTGTTTTATATTCAGGTTCTTTGACATGTTTTTTCACCTAGCTCTTTTCAAACAGTGCCAATTTTGCAACAAGCATAATACTGAGTCTTTTATTGACATATATCTACAATAGTGTTTACTCCTTTTTTCAGCATCACTGCAATTTGTTTTACTGTATCTTTGTTGAATGATTTATAGCTTTTTTTCATATTACTATGGGTTTATTAGAACTCTCAGTATTTAAGTAGTGTATGCAGTTGAACTCGGGAGACTACTCACATATAGACTTATCATTCTAATAATTTTATTGTATGCTTATGTGATTCCACCATCATATTAGGCGTCCTTTTCTGAATAGTGTTTGGTACTTATGCCTTTGTGAATTGTGTTATAACTCACAGTTTACGTTACTATTACCATCTATTGGGTATAATCACACCATGAGGTCCATTCACACTTGAATTATAACATAACATTTTTGCCATCCATTTAACTTCCTCTCAGTATCCCAAACAATAGATTTATTCTATTTTATGAATAGTTTAGATGTTGAGGGAAGTATATATCCTTGTAACAGCCATTATATTTTTTATTTATGTACTACATTATCTTTGCCATTTTGTGAGTCTACTTTGTCTCCACTTAATCTTATCTATCAGAACTCATAATAGTTACATTTTCAGTGCTTGTTAGCATGACCGCCACACACTTTACTGGTGTGGATATATTTTTGGTTACTGTTTATATTTATTATTGTATATCTTCCCGTTACAACTAGTTCTAACTATTTTATATTTAAGAATGTGATTTTGCCTTTTGGTACCAGGACAATGGTTTGTTTTCATACTTTTGGCGATCTGGATATAACTGTCCCTGGTTGTTCGATATCCTTTAAACAATTTGATAGGCATTTTTGCCCATTTAACTTGGGTTCTTTTGAGTGTGTCTTCCAGATTTTTTTCCCCATTTCATTGGAACTAATTGTTTAGGCTCAGACACTCATCAGGAACGTAGCCTCAATTCGAGTCTATTATTGTCCCTGATTTGGACGTAGCCATTGTAGCTATAATTGTCCATTTGTATTCATTTCTTATATAGTAACATGGATTTACTGAGTCTAGTCTCTGGACTTTCCTCAGATTGTGAGGATCTGAGTGTCTTTGGTTTGTGTTCAAGCCATGATAGTTCCAATATTGGTGAACCCCTGGGGTCAGAGACCACCTGTAATCTGGCATTCGAGAAACAACATCTAAGGTCTTTATGCTCGAATGTGTGGCATGCCAAACTTTTTAAGGCATACATTGCCAAAAATATTACTCCACGCGGCTTAAGGGTTAGAATACAACCCTTAGTTGCTGAAATAGATGACGATTTATCATCTGAATGGGCAGATATCTAACACAAAGCGAGCATGGCATTTGTTGAAGCATTAAACAAATATTATGAGCGTATAATTGATAAAGAAATGAATACTGTTTTGACTTTGGCCAATGATGTCAAACCTTTTGAGAAGGAGCCTTTTTTTGCTAAACAATTGACTAGAGTGGCCTCTGATCTTAATACTCTGGAGACAGAACTCAAAACCAAGAAAATTCAAAAGTTCAATAGGAATATCTCTGACTACCAGGGCAGTAATCCCTTTAGTATAATCAAGAAACAAGTCAAATTTAATATTCCACACAGTCGTCCTACCAAAAGAAAAAGACCTAAATCAATATTAAAAACCAATTGGACTTCTGACACTGGATCTTCCACCGAGGAACCAACTTCTGGCCCCGAGAGTGAACTGCAGACTGCATCCGGTTCACCAACTCCAAAGCGATCACTTACAAGTGCCCCTTTAGGGCCAGGTACAAAAGAGGAGGGAGAAAACACAAAGGTGGTTACAGACATACAAGGACTCTTACAACTGGCAATGATGAAGTAGTATTACACACGTACAATAATGTTTTAAACCTTTCCAGTTACAACTTGTCACCAATTGAAATGAATGTGTTCAATAAAGGTTTATCATTTGTACCAGGTTTTTTTGTTACTGAAGATTCTTTTGCACAGGATGTTTCATCATTTTGTAGATTACTTAATCTAAGATTGTTTTTTGGTTGCTCTAATGGTTGTGATTCTGCACAAAAATTCACATATCACAAATCTACATTTAACCCTCCCATGCATCCTGCCGTCTCCCAATTTCAAAACAATGTTCTCAAGGACTTACATTATTCACATTCCACATTTGATATTCGATCCAACAACATCACGTTGGCTGAACGAGTTATTCACAATTTACAAAATCATGACATTGTCATCATTTCGGCTGACAAAGGGGGTGCTGTTGTGGTACTAAACTGGCAAGATTATAATAATGAAGCTCTCAGACAATTATCTGATGCTAAATATTATTCCAAAATGGTTATAAATCCAACATCGAAATTTCAAAAGGAAATCTCTGAATTCTTTACATATGCTAGGGATGCTTCCATTATTGATTCCAATCTTATGCATCAACTTTCAGTACAAGACTAATCAAACCAATATATATATTTCTTGCCCAAAATACACAAGGACCCCACACACCCTCCAGGGAGACCCATTGTATCTGGTAGGGGATACTTTACTGAACCCCTCTCCCTCTATTTGACTGAGAAATTGAAACCTTTATTGCCACTTATCCGCTCACGCTTACAGGATACAACCAACTTTCTTCAAATTATTTCAAACACTCAACTGGAACCTGAATGGCGCATGTGCACTTTAGATGTTAGTGCCTTATACACCAATATACCTCATTCTGGGGGATTAGAATCTTTATCCTATTGGTTACAAATTTCAGGCTTATATACATGCGAATTCAATGAATTTTTACTGGATATGGCTTCATATGTCCTAACTAACAATGTTTTCTTTTACCAAGATGTTTGCTACTGGCAAACCAAAGGTACCGCCATGGGCTCCTCGTTTGCACCAATTTATGCCGATCTTTTTATGACTTATTTGGAGAAGGATCTCATATACAACACCAACAACAATATTTACCTTGAATATCTTGATATTTGGCGACGTTACCTTGATGATTGCTGGGCTGTATGGAAAGGTGATCTGGAAGGTCTCTTTGAATTTGTGGAATACCTCAATAACAATCGATGGGGTATAAATTTCACCTTACACTATGATTTCAATAATAATACATTTTTAGATGTATCCATCCACAGATTATCTGACCATACTCTGGCTACCCAGATATTCAGAAAACATCCTGAATACAACACTATTCTACATGCCAGTAGTTTTCATCCCCCACACATATGCAAAAATATTCCTAAATCACAATTTATCAGACTTAAACGCATTTGTTCTGATAACACGTCTTATAGTGAACATAGTAAAGATCTTATTAACAGATTTAAGAATAGGGATTACAAAATGGGCCATGTCTTTGATGCCATACACCAAGTGGGTCATATGGACAGGACAGACCTATTAAGCTATAGGTCTAACCAGAGTTCTTCGAATCAACCCCTTAGATTCACTACCACATATGGTCGAAATTCAGATAACTTGATCCAGAGCATACAAAGACATTGGAATTTATTACTATACGATACTGAGCTATCTCCCATTATTCCCAATAGATGTTCTTTCTCATTTAGGAAAGGCAGAAATCTGGGCAGCACATTCAGTCACTACAAACATGGACACACTGTGGATAAGCCTGAACCAATCCAAACCACACTTACAGGTTCTATGCTTATGGGTTGTTATCCTTGTGGACATTGTACAAACTGCAATAAAGTATCAAAAACCAAAGAATTCACCAGTAGGAACTCTTCCAATATTTATGAGATAAAGTTTTTTGCCAATTGCAGTTCAGATTGGCTAATTTATTTGGCTACATGCTCATGTGGAGCGTTTTACATAGGTCAAACATCCAGACCTCTCAGATTAAGAATTTCTGAGCATATCAGTAACATCAAAAAAGGCAGGATCAACTACGCTTTATATAAACATCAGGTATCACATCCTTCAGCATCCTTCATGTTTACCATTATTGACATTATCAGGGGTAAAAAATCCAATAAAACAGGTTGGCACGCACTGCTTAACTCAAAGGAGAAAAAATGGATTGTGAAGTTGGGTGGGCTTTTCCCACCCGGTTTGAATGACAAGTTTTAGACATAACCAATCAGATGTGTTTGCAGTCCATATATAGGCATGCTTGAAGTAAACTTGTTTCACACTGAAGAAGGCTGTGTTTGTTAGTACCAGCCAAAACCGGTTTGTGCACTTCTTTGCTGTCCTTAGTATTTACAATAAATTGTTTTTCATTGGGTTTGGTTTTGCTGGCTCTTCCTTTTGTTTTCTACAAAATACACTGTACCAACTGATATTGCCATCATTCTGACAGACAGGTTTAGTGCAAACTTCACCCCCCCACCCCCTAAAAAGCCCATAACCATACCAGAAGAATGTAGGGCCCTGTCAATCACAGACACACAGGTTAAAACAGCCCTATCCAAAGCCAAAAACACAGATTCAATGGAACCGGACGGTGTCCCAGGCTGTGTCTTACAAGAGCTCCAAAATGAACTAACCCCCCCCACCTAAACACATAGTTCAAACTCAGCCTCTCTACAGGCTATGTACCCACAGAGTGGTGCACAGCCATAGTTATCCCATTCCACAAAAGTGAAGCCACAACGGATCCCAAGAACTATCGCCCTATAAGCCTGACTAGCCTGGTCTGCAAGGCTATGGAGCGCATCATCATGGAACTCATTAACCGAGACATTGAGAACCTTGGACCCTACCCAGTTTGGCTTTAAGGGCAGATCATGCCTCCCAAACCTGGTGGACTTCTTTGAGACCATTACCAAGGCATTAGATGAGGGAAAAGAGGTCCACACAGCCTACCTAGACCTCGCAAATGCTTTTGACACCATTCCCCATTCTAGTATTGTAGACAAGCTCACCAGCTTGAACATAAACCCCTATGTCACGGGATGGGTTGCCAACGGGCTCATGGATAGAACCCACATGGTGAGAGTTGCAGGCTCTACGTCCGACTCTAAAGTGGTTACAAGTGGCGTCCCCCAGGGCTCAGTCCTAGGACCCCCCTGTTCGGTATATACTTCTCAGAGGTACAGGCAAGCATAGGAGGACTATGGCTGACCAAGTTCACAGACTACTGCAAACTAGGGGCTATAATTGATTCTCCGGCTGATACAGACATCCTCCAGAAGGGTCTCACTGAGACGGCTACCTGGTGTCAAAATCATGGCCTCAGGCTAAATGCCAAAAAGTGCATAGTCATCCCCTTTGGAAAAAAATAAAGTACCCGCGAACTACCACATAGGTGATAGTCCCCTAAATACAGAAAATGTAATAAGGGATCTGGGGACCCAAGTAGATAGTAATCTCTCCTTTGATAATCATATTGCCAAGGTGGTTGGAAAATCCTTCTATGTGGCCCACCTAATCACAAAACAGTTCACATCTAGAACAAAAGAGGTTATTGTGCCTCTCTACTCATCACTCATTAGATCCATCATACAATACAATGCCCCATTTGGGATGTACCTTACAAGACCCCTGCAACAGCTGGAAAGACCACAAAAGTACCTCACCAAGAGGATTACTAGCCTCAAACAGATGCCCTATGCAGCCTGACTCAAGAAACTCCAGCTGTACTCTGTTGCATACCGCTTACTCAGAGGTGATCTCTGCCTGATAGACAAGGACATGTCCAACCCAGAATTGAAGGACATGCTCCACCTAAAAAAAACAAATCCCAGAGAGCCACACGCTCTAGAGATATAAACGTCATCACAATGATAAATAGGACATGCTGGAGGGATAGATTCCTGTCCCAGAGACTCCCCATGCTTTGGAACAGGATTCCAATATACATCAGGCAGAGCCTCTCACTAACATTTGACGGGTGGATGGGAAACGAACAATTTACCCTGAGGATCACTGCAGTGGCTCTGCTGGACAGTGGCACAGGAAACTAATCTGAGGGGGTGGCGAAAGCCAACACATTCTGGCTAGGCTTATAAATGCCCTTGGCAGATAGCCTAGTACTTGCCTGTTACTTCATCTTGCTTTTTCCTGCTACTTGCTGCTTGTTCTCTAAAGTGTTCAACTGCATCTTTTCTGTTGCATTTATTACTGCTTGTTTATAGCCTGTCTAAATTAAGTGTTTATTCTAAGCTCTTAATTTTGGTTTAAGCACTTGGGCTTTAGGCCCACCCCTTGGCTCTCCCTGGCCTTTCTCCCTCAGATTCTGACAAATCCTACAGTTTCTCCTGCCAGTCTGGTTGATATGGGCATCTTGAGACAGTGTATCAACTGCCTCATATACATGGACAAACATCTACTACTACAACCTAGGAATACAATTTGTGAGAGATGCAATTATATTTGGATCCTAGACTCCATGCTCTCTCCTCCTCAAGTCGGTATATTTGAAACCGAAAAGGTTGTCAACGTAGTCACTACACCTCGACCACCACCCACACCTACACAACACACACCCACATATGTGGAGGTCCTCCATATAAACATACCCAAATAGACCTCAGAGGCAAAAACACTCATGCCCTCCACAACACATACCCCGCATAGTCCACACACCTCTGTCTCACAGCCACTAGGACTTCACCATAAACCCAGCATATTAGTCATAGAAGACTCCATTGTGTGAGAGATAGATGTGGCTCTCACCAGGCTGGATAAGGAGAAATTCACTGTTGTCTTTCACGTGACAGAATCTGCCATATCACATATGCACTCAAGTCTCTCAACAACAGGTACTGTTATGACTCTGTCATAGTCCATGTTGGTGTGAATTGCTTGAGACGTACCTCTATGCACTACATAAAGAGAGACATGATTGAGCTTGCTGATTGTGTCCCAAGCAGGTATGTTCCTTAGCCATAAGCAGCATTCTATTGACACCCAGAATGATGCCTCAGTACAAACAGAAAATGATTGACTTGAACAATTGGCTTAGTTTCTGGTGTCATTCCTAGGGGATCCAGTACCTGACAGCCTGGGAAGATTGACAGACCCCAATGCTTTGCCAGAGATGGCCTACATCTGTCTCACCTGGGCTTCAGGCTTTTGGCAAAGGCTCCTGATTCCCTCGTAGTGCCTTTTTTAGGAAAAGTGATTAGGTTAAAGTTACCAACATAAAAATTTCAACAAAACACAAATTAAAGGTCATGCTGCAAAACACTAGGAGTCTAAACATGAAACTACACTCATTGCAAGCATTCTTAACCCTGAAAAATGCTGATATCTGTGCAGTCACAGAAACCTGGTTCAAAGCTGCGGAGAGCACCCCAGCCTTACCTGGTTATACTCATTCCATCATACATTCAGACCCCAAACTGTAGGCAGTAAAGCCAAAGGAGGTGAAGTTTCAATATACATTAAAGACCTGCACACCTATTGGTTCTTTCTCATCAAGTAAATAAGTAGTTCCCTATATTATTCAGGCATGTCCAAAGGTCAGTTTCGAGTTTACTCTCCAGCCCAGCTAGTGAATCTGGGAATCTTGAGGCAGTGTTACAACTGTCTTATGTATACAGACCACCCTCTCCTCCTCCCAACAAGCACAAATATATGCGAGAGATGCAACTATATAGCCAAACTGGAGGCTAAGCTCTCTCAACCCAGTACTGGCACAGCCTGTCAGGAGGAGAAGGTAACCACACACACCACAAATCCAGTCTCACATAGACCTATCACATCAGCAAACCAAACACACAAAAACATACTCGGAGGCTCTAAGCAGCAAAGACCTTCAAAGCAGATATCCAAGCAACACCTACCATGAAACAATATCCACGTAGCACATAGCTCACAAAGTCAGTGTGCCACACAGTCACAGCACTTAAGGCTAAACAACACACCTAATACACTTGTAATAGGTGACACTATTGTCAGACACACGGACGTCCTACTCACCAGGCTGAACAAGGAGGAAGTCACTGAAAGCTGCCTGTCGGGTGCCAGGATCCGCCACATAACACAAGCACTCAGGTCACTCCAAAGCAAGTACAAGTATGACTCCATCATTGTCCATGCTGGTGTGAATGACCTGGACGTACCTCCCTGGACTACATGAAAAAAGATGTACAGGAGCTCTTTGATCATGTAGCCCAGGCCGGTATGACCCCGACCTTGAGTAGCATCTTACCCTCACCAAGAATGATGCCACAATATAAAGACAAAATGATCAATTTTAACAATTGGCTAAAGTACTGGTGTCATTCAAAGGGGATCCAGTGTCTGTCAGCCTGGGATGACATGCTTGACAAGCCACGTTGCTTCGCTAGGGACGGCTTCCACATGTCACCCCTAGGTTTTTGAATACTAGCAAAGGCTCTTGCCTCCCCCATAGTGCCTTTTTTAGGCAAGGCTCAAAAGACAAACCCACCCCCATAGACAACACAAAGAAAAAAAAAACTAAGGGTAATGCTGCTCAACGCCAGAACTCTAAACCTCAAGATGCACGCACTCAAGACTCTCCTCAGTATGGAGAATATTGATATCTGTGCAGTAACAGAAACCTGGTTCAAGGCTCCCGAGAGCACCCCAGCAGTAACAGGCTATACTTCATACCATGCTTTCTGGCCCCAAAACTCAGACTGAACCACAAAAGGAGGGGGAGTATCTATATTTATCAAAGATACCCACACCTCCAGGTTAGTGGCTCTGCACAAAGCATCGGAGACCATCCATGTGCAACTAACAGTGGACAAAACTGCCTCTCAGTTTGTAGCCTGCTACAGACCACCCTCTCAAACACAGGAAACCTCACTTGGCTTTCCTGAGAACACTGGAGAATATGAAGATCTCTCCAAACACTGTTCTATTGGGTGACTTCAACTACCCAAACATCGATTGGGAAAACTACTCGAGCCCAAACACCCTCGCCCAATGTTTCCTAGAATTTATAAACTCAAATGCTATGGAACAACTGGTCACCACTCCCACAAGGGGGGAAAACCTATTGGATCTGGTCATCAGCACCATGGGGCCTCTGTTCCACACCAGAGGTATACCCCTCATTGGTAAGATCAGACCATAAACAAATCTCACTGGACATCCATATTCCATCCCCACCCCTAACCAAGGAAACTACGGTAAAGAACTTCTCAAAAGCAAACTTCACACGTCTCAAAACTGAGGTGGAATCCTTCAAAGCCCCCGGGCCTGTGGAAAATATGGCCCAAAATGCAGAATCCTTTACAAAAGCATTCTGTGGACACCTACAGGAATGCATGGAGCATGCTATCCCAAATAAAACCAAGATTCACTCCTCCAAAGGCAGGAGACCTGTCTGGTGGACCCTGGCCATAAATAAGCTATACAACAGAAGGAGAAAGCTACTACATGACAGAGCAAAATCCCAAAAAGGGAAGACGTCACTGATCAGTACTAGCAGGAAACTACAATCCCTCATAAAATCATCTAAGGTCAGCTTCGAAAGAAAAATTGCAAGACACTAAAGATAATCACAAGGCCTTCTTTAGTTATGTCAGAAACCTGGGAGGTAACTCCCAGATATGCTCTGAGTTAGTGCAAAATGACAAAAAATACACTGAACTCAGTCATTGCCAACATCCTGGCAGAAAGGTTCTGTGCAAACTTCTCCCTCCCTTCCCCGCCAAAAGAGCAAATGTCTATCCCAACAGAGTGTAGCCTTCCTGAGATCACAGATAAACAGGTGAGAGCTGCCCTCTCCAAAGCAAAAAACACAGCATCAATGGGACCAGACGGTGTCCCGGGCTGCATCTTACACGAGCTCCAAGAAGAACTAAACCCTCATATAAAGTCACTGTTCAATCTCAGCCTTACTACAGGATATGTTCCAAAGGAATGGCGTACAGCAGCAGTGGTCCCACTCCACAAAGGTCATGCCACAACAGACCCTGGAAACTATCGCCCTATAAGCCTGACTAGCCTGGTCTGCAAAGCTATGGAGCGTATCATCATGGAAATCATAAACAAAGACATTGGGAACCTCCAGACACTGGATCCTACCCAATTCGGCTTCGTTAAGGGCAGATCTTGCCTCTTGAACCTGGTTGACTTCTTTGAAACAGTTACCAAAGCCATAGATGAAGGGAAGGTAGTCCACACAGCCTACCTGGACCTCGCAAAAGCCTTCGACACAATACCCCACTCGGGCATCATAAATAAGCTCACCATCTTAAATATCAACCCCTATGTCACAAGATGGGTTGCAAACTGGCTCAGGGATAGAACTTACATAGTCAGAATAGCAGGTGCCATGTCAGACTCTAAACCAGTTACAACTGGTGTCCCACAAGGCTCAGTCCTGGGACCTCTCTTGTTCGGTATATATTTCTCTGAGGTACAGGCTAACATGGGTGGACTATGGCTGACCATGTTCGCAGATTACTGCAAACTGGGTGCTGTAATCGACTCCCCGACTGACGAGCATCCTCCAAAAGGGTCTCACAGAGGCGGATAACTGGTGCCAGAGCCATGGCCTAAAGCTAAATGCCAAAACGTGCAGTCATCCCCTTTGGGAAAAACAAAGTGCCCACAAATTACCACATAGGTGGTAATCCATTAAGTACGGAAGAAGTAATTAGGGACTTGGGGACCCAAGTAGATAGCAATCTCTCCTTTGACAATCACGTTGCCAAAGTGGTTAGAAAGACCTTCTATATAGCCCACCTTATCATGAAAGGGTTCACATCTAGATCAAGAGAGGTCATTGTGCCCCTCTACTCATCACTTAGGCCCATGATTGAGTACAATGCCCTGTTTGGTATGTACCTTACCAGACACCTTCAGCAACTGGAAAGACCCCAAAAGTATCTCACCAAGAGGATCAAGGGGCTCAAACAGATGCCCTATGCAGTTAGGCTAAAGAAACTCCAGCTCTACTCAGTTGCGTTCCGCCTACTCAGAGGCGATCTGTGTCTGATGTATGAAGCCATGTCCAACCCAGAATTAATGGACATTCTTCACCGCAGGAAATCCAAATCCCTTAGAGCTACACGCTCCAGGGACTTGAACCTCAGCACAGAAATAAATAGGACATGCTGGAGGGACAGATTCATATCCCAGAGGCTCCCCTCACTCTGGAACAAAATCCCAATCCATGTTAGGCAGAGCCCCTCACTGACCCTCTTCAAGAGAAATCTTGACGAGTGGATGGGAGATCGTACGTTTACCCGTGGGATCTCTTCTATGTCCCTGCTTGACAGAGGTACAGTAAACTAACCTTAAAAGGGCTACCTTCTGTGACCTACTATACAGAGGCACAGTCAACTAATCTAAAAGGGTGGTGAAAGCCAAACACACTCTGGCTAGGCTTATAAATGCCCTAGGGCAGATAGCCTAGTATCAACCTATGAACCCCTCCAGGTTGGACAAACAGTATGACACATAGGAGATGCTCCACGTGCAGTTAACCATTGACGAGACCCCCTATTCAAATCATAGCTAGCTACCAGCCCCCAAATCTGACTCAATGCCTAGTCTGACTTTTTGGACCTGTTTGAATCTATCAAGGCTTTACCCTGATCCTGGGTGACTTTAACTTCCCAAACATAGACTGGAAGAACTACTTATGCCAGAACACAAATGCCCAGAGATTACTTGATTTTGTCAATGCAAATGCCTTGGAACAGCTAGTTGATACCTCCACAAATGTCTTGGACTCAGTACTAATCAACATGAGTAACCACTGCAGCATGCCTATAGTATCATCCTCCCTGGTAAGATCTGACCATAAAGCAGTCACCATCTCCCCAACCCCCCTCTAGCTAGGATCAGACATAAAAATTTCTCCAAAGCTGATTACAGCCTCCTGAGGAATGGTATAAACAGCTTCACAGCCCCCTCCCCTCTGTAGGAACTGGCACCCATATCCAAAACTACACCAAAGCACTATATGAGCATTTATATAGATGCATGGAATCAGGAAAACCTGACGGGACTAAATCATCCTCTGCAAGGAAGATAAACCTGTCTGGTGGACATCTGCAATAAATTAACTCTATAACAAAAGGAAATAATTGCTGTCCAAGACCAAGAAGGAGCAGGTGCCCAGTTGGAAGCAATGTCTCCTTAGCCTGAACACGCAAATAAGAGCACTTGTAAAATCCTCCAAAACAAACTTCGAGTCCAAATTGGCCACATCTACTAGATGCAGTCATAAGGACTTCTTTACATATGTCCACAACCTCAATGGAAGCACCGAGCTCTGTTCAGAACTGGTGGTCAAGGACACCACATACACAAATGCGGTAGATATAGCAAACTTGCTGGCTGACAGATTTAGTGAAAACTTCATGCCTCTGTCCTTCCCATCAGTAAATCAGAACATCCCCAGAACCTGCCTCCTTCCCCTTGTATCTAGGGAACTGGTAATCACTGCTGTCTCAAAGGCAAAAAATAAAGCCTCCATAGTATCTGATAACATCCCAGGCTGCATCATATGTGAATTCAGGCATGAACTTTTGCAGCACCACTAGGCACCCAAGTCAACCAAAGCCTGAGTACCAGCTTTGTCCAAACTGAGTGGAGGACAGCCACTGTCATCCATTTACACAAAGGTGGAGCAGCCACCGATCAGGGAAATTAGAGACCCATCAGCCTAACTAGCCTGATCTACAAGGCCATGGAACAGGTTATCATAGATCTCATTAACAAGGACATTGGCAACCTCCAAACACTCAATCCCACATAGTTTGGCTTCAAGGGGAGGTCATGTCTGCTAAATTTGGTCAACAACTTTGAGACAGTCAGCAAAGCCATGGATGAGAGGAAGACTGTGCACACCGCCTACCTTGACCTTGCCAAAGCCTTTGACACTTCCCCACTCTGGTATAGTAGATAAACTCTCTCAACTAGACATCAAGACGCATATGTTATCAGATTGGTAGCAAACTGGCTCACTGATGGAACCTATCTAGTCAAAATACAGGAAGCCACCTCAAGCAGTAGACCTGTAACAAACGGCATACCCCTGGATTCAGTCTTGGTACCTCTGCTATTTGGGATATGCTTTTCTGAGGTGCAGTCCAAAACCAGAGAGCTATGGCTGACCAAGTTTGCAGATGACTGCAAGCTGGGTCCTGTCATCAATTCCTCTAGTGATGTGGACATCCTCCAAGAGGGTCTCACTCAGACAAATGACTGGTGCCAGAAACATGGTCTCAAGCTGAATACCAAAAAATGCATCATCCCCTTTGCGGAGAGTGATGTCCCTACAAATTATCACATTAATAACTGCGTCCTAAACACACACACACAGTCGTGAGGGATTTGGGCAGACAGGTTGTTTGCAACTTGACTTTTGACCACCATGTTGCTTCTGTTGTACGGATAGCCTTCTACATGGCCCCCTCATAAGTAAGGGTATCTCATCCAGGGACAAGGAAGTCATAACATCCCTGTATTCTTCCCTTGTAAGGCCCTTTTATTGCGTACAATGCCCTTTTTGGCATGTACCTCGCAAAGCACATACAGCAGCTGGAGAGGCCATAGAGGCTCCTCACAGGAGAATCCAGGGCCTCAAACATCGACCATACACAGGCTAAAAGCCCTATCCATCTATTCAGTTTCATACAGACTCCTGAGAGGTGACCTCTGGCATACAAGGTGATCACAGACCCCACCTTGATGGGGACTGCTGCATATCTGCAAGTCAAGCTCAACTCAACTAACTCCATGTGCAGTCTCAACCTGGTGTGTGACATCAACAAAACTTGTTGGCGGGACAGATTTGTGTCCCAGAGACTCCACATCTATGGAATAGACTCCTTCTCCACGTCAAGCAGAGTACCTCTTTACCCCCTTTTAAGCACAACCTGAATAACTGAATGGAAAACCGATAATATACCCCTGGGATTCCACCAGTGTCCCTGCTGGACAGGGGCATTGGGTGCTGATTTGCTAAACATGGTTTATAAGAGCCTCAGGGCCAATAGCCTAGTAACCTCCTATAATGCATCAGTTGCATGTGTTTTTTGATTTTTTAAATGTGTATAAGTAAAAAAAAACTGTTTTAACTGTTTCTGAGGAAGTCCTGGTGTTGGGACAAAAGTACTTAACCAGTGTGTGTTGTTTTCAGTAAACATTTTGCTCACTGCTCATTTATCAACAATATTCATCTTTCTGTTTGAGCTGTTTTTTTTCACCTTCCACACTACATGAGCTTTTATATAAAATTCTTATAGAAAACCCCCTTAACAGATGTATCTGCCTTTTCTTTTTCCACAGACAAGCCAACTAAACTTTTGCCTACTTCTAATGCCCTACCCTCAGGCAAAGATAATGGGGCATTGGATAGATATGGAAAGAATTTTTACATGTCTTCCACCTTGGCCTTCAGAACCATGCATTGTCAAACTCAAATGATACAATATTGTCTGTTCTGACTGATATGAGGGTTTCTCCTGTCTGGAGGTGTATGACATTAAACAGCAGGCTATTTCCATGGTATGTCAGGTGGCTGAGGTACCACTGCATTGCATTAAGTGCAGTTATGATGCAATGGAAGCTTCTTCAAGAACTACTGCTACTGGATCTGTCATTAGCAGATAGCCATGCTGCTGTTCCCACTCCTTGCCTGATATAAAAGCTAAACTCATGGATTCCTCTCTCAGTATGGCTCTATTATTTGGCCCTGACGTAGCCAACTTGCTTAAATCTTGGCAAGAACAGGGCAAAATTATTTAAGATTTTAAATAAATCTTCATTATTTCTGTTCTCAGATGCCAAATAAACTACCCAGATAAGCCCACTTCCTTCTTTCGCAGGGACCTTAGCTCTGTGTAGAAAGGGAGAACAATGCCTAGAAAGAGATTTCAGAATAAGTCCGTGAAATACTCTTAAGTCTGGGAAGTCTCCTTTTTCAGACAAATCAACCTATTTCCTGCTTGCTCCAGTCCCCCTCAGTCTTCTTTCAGAAAGACTAACCTAATCTCTGCTTGGCAGCTGATGACTTGAGAAACAAGGGCCTTTTCCATTATCCATCAAGGTTACAGAACTACTTGGAAAGAAATTCCACCAATCGAATGTGTCCCTCCACCCCCTTTCAGTAAGGTAAACTTATTACCCTCCAGTACTATAGGCTTTAAATGATCAGGGTACAACAGAACCCATACCTCAACAGTATATATGAAATGTTTTTTTTTCTCAAATTTACTGGTACCCTGAAAAGCAGGAGAATGGAGACCCATACTGGATTTTGACACCTCACTACACCTTTCTAAAGGTGCCCTTGCTCAGAATACTGTGACTCCAGTTTCTTTCCCCGTACGTTCTTCCTTGGGCCTTTCTGGTGTCTTTGGACTTGAAGGATGCCTTTCTCCGCATCCCTTTCATCATTCTCTTACAGAAAGTTTCTAAGATTTTCAGCTTGTTTTTCATATTTTCAGTTTTCTGCTTTACACTTTGGGTTATCCACAACCCCACACAATGTATCTCATACCAGCTATTTCCTTCTGCAGAACTCAAGGAATTAAAATATTTCTGTACCTCAACTACCTGTTTATACAGGCATCTTGACAAGACTCTTACAGCATCTACACTACACTATCTCCCCCCTACAGAAAATGGATTCATGATGCACCTAAATAAGCCACACTGAATCCTATACAAGATCTGGACTTTCTAGGCTGCAGGCTGGACATGTACTTTATACTAGCCTTCCTATCACAAGAGGAAGGTCCAGATACTTTTCAACTATATTTTCTCCCTGCTTGCTCCTTCAGTCTTGTCCTCTGAGGGAAGTTCTCAGGGCCTTGGGTTCATTTTGCAATACTTCACATGAGAAGTTGGTATCTAAAAATCTATCTGGTCTCAGCATTGTCATGTTCTAGACACTCAGGTTCATTTCCTCCACTTTCTGTACAAATTTCAGTGGTGGCTATTGCAGGCAAACGTCAACCCTGACCTTCATTTCAAGCTGATGGTGCCTTCGCGGGGCCTGTTCAGAGATACTTCAGACCTAGCTTGGTGAGCTGAACAAGTTCCCCAAGAGTCCAGGGGCAGTGGTCACCAAATCAAAGGTTAGAACACATCAACATGAAGCAAATTATGGCACTAATTCAAGCCCTGCAAATCTTCTGTTACACATTGTCCTCAGGATCTTCACAGACAACACTACTGTCGTGGTATATAAACAGTGCAGGACCAAATCTCATCAGCTATGCAGACTGGCTTATGTAGTTTGAGAACAAGCCATAAAAGCAAATTTGTCTCTCCAAGCAGTTTATGGTCCTTCGCAAGTCACTAGTGTATTTTCTAAGCAGATCCAGAGAAGACCGTATGAATGGATGCTGAAAAGGGAGATCTTCCTAGACATAGTCCACAATTGGGATATTCCTCACGTAGACCTTTTAGCCTCCATTCACAAGAAGAAGCTGCAACTACTTTGCTCCAGCACTCCTTGCCCTCATTCCTGAAGGATGGATGCTACCTCCTTTCCTTGGTAAGAGTAATTTATTCATGCCCCCCCCCCACCACTAATCCTTAAGGACTTGCTCAAGATCAGGGTGACCAAATGAAAAGTCTTGCTGGTGACTCTGTTTTTGGCCCAGGCAGCACGGGTTTACCCCTTCTCTATCATGTAGCCCGAAGTCATCACCAGAAGTTGCCCCCCAACTTTTTTTTTTTTTTTAATTTCTCCCAAGTCTTTTGGGTTTCTAATACCATGATGGGAATGGACCCCATTCCTAAGTCAAAGTATGATTAAAGTTCATAAAATTAGTATTGTTTCAATCTTTGATGTTGGCCAGAAGTGCTCTTCACAGCACCTGCAATGTGCCCAGTAATGACTCCTCCTGCAATTCTATGGAGTTGCATGTTTCAGTGACATATCTGTGTCCGCTGCCCCTACTACTATTGGAACTGTTTGGGTATCCTCCTTCCATATTGCCCTCATTTCTGCCTGCAAATCGTGGTACTTTCACTTTGTGTGTCTCTGTATGTAAGACACCATAGTCACTGGGTGTAGCAATTTCAATGGTCATTGCTACTTTGTCGTCTTTTCATGGACTACTATATCTAGTTTTCTCTCATCTATTTTTTTAAATGGTTGGTAATAGATCTCATGTAGTATAAACTTCATCATTTTCTGTAATGCTTTGTGGCTCATGTTTACTGTGTTTTTCAGCTACTTCAGTATTATAATGCTTGCACAATCCCCAGTGCAGCGGTCTTGCCACATTATTATGCTTTTCAGCATACAGTCCTTATGCCATTGGTACATAACAACCAGCAATAAGATGTGTGACTGTTTCCAATTCTGTTTTACAAAATCTGCATTTGTCTGTTTCTCCCACATGTTCAATGGACTTTGTAAACCAGTGTGTACATATTTCACTATCGGGCCACTAGTATTAGCTTTTCGTCTTTTAGTTTAAATGCACCTTTCCTTAACCGTTCCTTTGTTTGATCCTGATCAACATGAGGTTGTTCCAAGAGTTTCCTATACTTCAACTACTTTTATGCATTTTCCATATTTCTTGCCTTCTCATCTGATCCTTCACCTTGTATACTTTCTTGTGTTGCTTTGGCATATTTATTATCGCCCGATTTTTATCTACTTCTGTTTTGATTTCTATTCCTGCTTGATGCTGATATGCTTCTGCTAAACTAATTGGGGAAGTCATCTTAGATTTATTCTTCTGTTTTTAAACTTTCACTATCTTTTGGTCTTGTGAGGTCAGCAGATATTTATGCAGTCCCACAATTGCAGATCTCAACATGTAATCAATTTTGAGGAGGCCCATACCTCCTTCAGAATGGGGAATATATAGTCTTGGTATACACTGATTTTTATAACTCATTTGATGAGCATGAGACATCCTTATTTTCCTATCAAACACCTTTTGGGGCTAGTCAATCACTCTAAAACTGTAGGTTAGGACAGGAAGAGCAAATTGGTTTATAGCTTGGACTTTGTTCCTAGATTTCAACATTGTTTTCAGTATTTATTTTAGTCTTGGGAATATAACTTAGCAAGGAATATTTTACATCTGTTCATGTTTTATGGTTGTTCCTTCATCAATTCCTAAATATTTGTACATTCCTCCTTGCGCAAGTTCTTTTATCACATTCTTGTCTCAAACTGATGTTTTCTAGGTGCTGCAGCTGTCCTGCTGTAAAGATTGCTTTTGCCCATTTATCAAGACTAAATGACACATTTCATCTGAAAAGGTTTTGACCACTTGCAGTTGTGCTTTCAGTTCCTTATCTGATGAATTATGCAGTTTTAAATCATCTACAAAAAGAAGTTAAGTCTTTAAACTTCATTGTTTTCTGGGAGCCAGATTGTAGCCATGACCTAATTCCCCTACAGAGTGGATTTGCCCTTTCAACACAGGGAGACACTACTTCATCCCAAAACACTTCTCTTAGCCTAACAGTATGGATGATAGCATCCTGATCTCTTTAAGATACCGATTCTTTGAGGACATACTGCAGGAGGCTAGGAAACAGACATCTGGAAAGCTTATAATTCCAAACAGAAAATATTTTCTGCTTGGTGTCATGCTAACAAGCAGGACCCTACTCAATTCTGGGTTCCTACTATCATCTCTTATCAGTGTGAGGTACTTGGGGGCAGTCTAGCCTACTTCTCGATTAAGGCACACATCTGGTGTATATGCATGCTTGCATCTTGATCCTCCACTGCTTAATAGGATTGAGGTAAAGCAATTTCTCAATGGTGTCCTTCATTTAAAACCAACTCAGAAAGATGTTGTGGCTTTGTGGGACTTTAATATTGTCCTAGAAAAACTTATTGAACCAGCAACTCCTGCTTCTCTAAAATATTGTACATGGGCAACCATCCTTATAGTGGCCCTTGCTTCTGGAAGAGTTTAAGCTCCAGGCCTTGAAGGCATCCTACCCTTTCCTTACCTGTTGTAAGGACAGGCTTTCTCTGAGAGACAATCCCTCATTTATGTGTAAGGTGATTAATGAGCTGTTCTGCAACCAGGACATTAATCTTCCCTTTTTTCCTAACCCTCAGAACAAGAGTGAGCTAATCTTTCATTCTCTGGATCTGCACAGCCACCTCAGATTTTACTTGGATAACAAAGGATATTCAGAAGACTGACAAGTTGATTGCTTTTATCCAGGAAGCTGAATTGGGAAATCTAATTTCTAAATAAACTATTGATAGCTGTATTTCTAAGTGTCTCCTTTTGCTACACCCAACATGGAAAATCCTTAAGTTTTCCTCTTACGTCCCAGTCCACTGAAGGGCTTTTCTTCTCTGGAGCCTTTGACAAAGGAATTGATTCACAAGCCATTCTAGAATCAACAACTTTGTCTTCTGTACACACTTTCATTAAACACTGTAGGTTAGATGCCCTCTATAGAGTCATAGCCTCCTTTGCTAGGCCTATTCTCTAGGGGTTTGCTGACTGCCCCCCTATGCCTGAATAATCCACCTTTACCACTCAGTTGCTTTGGAACTCACCCAGCAATTTGGAATACTGCAGCATTGATTTAAGAAAGGACATAGTACAGTTGTGTGAGAACATATAACAGCAGATGTCCTGCTGATCACTGTTGTAGTATTCCTTCCCACCGTACTATACCCTTTTTTTGTTCCTGTCAATGTTCTGTCCATGGTCTTCCCTGGGATGGAAGGGGAAGCCATACTTTCCTTCCTTTCTCTTAGCTAAGTCTTAACCTATTGTCTTGACTTTCCTCACTGAGGTTTTTACACTTGTGCAACTGCGTATGTACCCTCATGCCCAAGGACTTGGGCCATACATCAGATGTTACTGTAGCGAATGTTTTGCCTTTGGTACCCTAGCCTAATGTCCAGGTTATTTGACAAGATAACCTAACAGTTTGGAATACTGCAGCAGTGATCATTAGTACATCTACTGTTATGGTAACTTCTTACACAACTGTTCTTTCCGTAAGGATTCCCCTTGTACTGTCTTATTTGTCAGATCATTTTTCAGTAGGACTTTCCTACTCCTCAGTATAAGTACATTTCAGTCATTTCCATGCATCTTCCCCTTACTGCATTACTGGTAAGCAACATGTTGGTGAAACAGTTATTTAAGGGATTTGCACCTTCAACCAGGTAGAGTTATCTCCCCTCATTGTACCCTTAATATTGTCTTAGAAAAGACTCACCTTGTACTCATTTAAGTCAACAACTTGTACTCTTCTCAGGTACTTCTGGAAGATTACACTTCTGATAGCTATTACCGATATCTGTAGGAATTCTGAGATCTGGTTATGATTTAAAAGGAACCTGTCAGTGTTCCAAGAAATAATAGTTAGGCTGAGGATCAGCCCTTATTTTTTTAAGTCCAAAGCAGTCTCAGAGATCATCCTTTAATGATGGCAGTCTTGTGGGGTTTTTTCCTAAAGCCAGAAAGTGAAGGTAAAATTATTCTGCATTTCTAGATGTCCACAGACATCTTTGTTTATTTAGCCACAGTACCAGGATTAGACGGGCACTGCAGTTATTTGTATCTCTTTGTCCAAGGTACAAGACATACTAGTCACCAAGCAATTTCCAAATGAATGGCTAAGTGCATTGTTTATGCTAATAAAGTCATAGAAAACCCTTACAGCCCAGGTTGAAATCTATTCTACTAAGCATTTTCAGGAATGTTTCTACCCAGGATGTCTGTAAGGCTACCACATGATCCTCCAGCCACCTTGTTTCTAAACATCTCAGCATCCAGTCCAGAAGCAGGCTAGAACCTGGCATCACTGTCTTGCAGGGCTTTCTCTGAACTTCTATATGCTACGAATACTACTGCAACAGAGTCACGCAAAGAATGTAGTGCAGTTGTAAGTGTACTCACCACAAAGTGGATGTTTGAGTAGGATCATTATTGCACAATTAATTTCCACCCAAATTCTTCACTCCAGTGGGGCAAGCACCCTTAGCCTGTGCAATTCAGGACCTGGAATAATACATTTCCACAAGAT
The DNA here is from genome assembly GCF_019279795.1 of Protopterus annectens. Classification (NCBI taxonomy): domain Eukaryota; kingdom Metazoa; phylum Chordata; order Ceratodontiformes; family Protopteridae; genus Protopterus; species Protopterus annectens. The sequence continues at coordinate 1,434,467,305 of NC_056743.1, read as the reverse complement.
GGTTTGTCTGCTCTACTCCTTTTAGTCTTATTAATTGGAATAAAAACTAAACAAAGAAGATTCTTTCCTTCCCTGGAAATATCTCCCATACCTTCACTTGCAAAAAAAGAACAAGAATGTGCAGACTGCTTTCTTTCAGGGAGGCAGGCAGGCAGGCTTGCATCCCTTCATTAGGAAGGTGGCAGCTTATGCCATGTCATTTGGTTGGGAGCATGTCTTTCTGTATACAATTCCCATATGTCAGTAATACTATTGCAACAATAATCACTTTCATTTATTTCCCTTTGTTACTGTTATTGCATATAAATAGTTTTACAACTTCATTATCACTGAAAAACGAAATAATTTACAATAAAAGAAGAAAAAATGTATAACAAATTAAGAATATTGAAAGAGGGATAGAAAATAATTAGACACGTGGCTAAGGTCCATTATGGAAATATATTCCTTATTGCATTCTGGCAGAAGGTGTCTTAGACCACATCACTCTTATATGAATGCATCTTACAATATTAAAGTATGCTACAACAGTAATCTTACTTTGAACATCTAGTTTTATGGTGCGTGCACTCACACTGCTTTCTATTTTCTGTCTTCTCTTCCTCAGCCAGTATTGGTATCTATTTGATATCCAATATTAAGTGATTAAAGTATGTAATACTATTAGAAGTATATAAATGAATGCATTTGCCAAACTCAGCTTTAAGAAATGTGTAGTTCCCCTCCCCCAAAGTCCATTTATGTATCCACGGACTCCTAAAACAGGCTGATCAGATCTGACTTTCCGTTGTTTGAATCTATGTTGAAAAATGTCTATTCCTATAATCTTCCTTTTTTGGTATTCTAACCCAAAAATTTGATTTGGATTTATGACTAGTGTATTACTGATGGATTAAGACTGTAATCTGGTCTTTTGACCCATTGTTGAGATCCCCACATTCACTTCCATTTTCCGTCTTAGTCTGCTGCAGTCTTCTTCCCAGAGACATTTCACCTAAAGAACATCCTTTTCCTCAGAGTTGGAGAGCCTTCCCCAGAAAGGCAGCAGAACCATATAGGGAATAAGCCTGGACCAAGATGAAGAGAAAATCCCAAGTTCACATTGCATATATAATGCAAGAAAAAAGGGGTAACCTACAGACGTCATACCTTCCTGAAAGAAGGTTGCAACAAGGCATTTAGGTTTATCTACACATCTTGAAAGATTCTACCAAGGTAGTCTGATACTTCATAAGATGGATTTAGTTTTCCATCCTCTGAGAGACTGTACGTATTCATTAGACAAGTGCCTGCTAACAAGCACAACCCCCCCAAAAAATTTAGCTGGAAAGTATCTGTATCCTGTGTCTCTAAGGTCTGGAATTCTTACCCAGCCTACAACAGGCAACATGAGACTCCTGTATAGTTTCAACCTCACTTAAAACCGTATTTCAGCAACTCTTAGTTATCCTTTTGTACTTCACAGACTAACCCCGACTTGTCCACCTTTACTTCAGTGCTCTTCTTACTGTTATACTTTAGCCTTCAAATTTTCCTCAATGTCTCTTTCACTTAAACTATTACACTGCACAAGCATACATATCACTATCAGTAGAACACAATTTTCCCTACTGACCTGTATCACTGTGCCAGATTTTATGCTTATTGTAATATCTAATTGCATTATTAACAATGTTGTTCTCCATCTTGGCACTGCTTACCTGGGTGCAATCCTCATCTGTACTTTAAAATGTAATTTTTGTATTGATAGTAAGCTTTTGCTGTATTTCAGAGCTTTTATTATATGTTGAAGCTTTTCTCCCAGGTTCTTCACTGAAAAGCGGCTACTGTTTGCCCAGTCAGACTCTCCAGGATAAGAAAAGCTAATAAATATTGTAACAAACCTGATTCCCCTGTCTGAGAAGTAGCCCCACATGGGGAGCAAAGAACCTAAAGCCTTTGTATCTTCTTCTTCTTTCGGCTTTTCCCAGTTAGGGGTCCCCACAGTGGATCACTTTTCTGCTCATGACTGGCAGTGGAATTTTATGGTGTTCAGTTGCCAGCCCGGTGCACAACCTTCCACAGAAGACAAACACACACACACACACACACACACACACACATATGCACTCATGCCCTCATGCCTAGGGCCAATTTAGAGTGTCCAATCCACCTACAGCATATACAAACTGCAAAAGAGTCCATAAAACAACAAACACCAGAAGTTGCAAAGCTTTCTCAATGTGTGGGCATACTTTCTTCACCCCATGATTCAAGGAGAAGCATTCATTATCTTATGCCACAGATATCTGAAGCAGGTAGCAGGGTTTTACCTGCAAGACCTCAGTTTCCACATACACAGAATTCTAATGTTAATGGTATCTCTAATATTCCTATATGTGAATGACATGATTTGCCAGTGCTTAGTGAATGGCTGAGCTCCAGTATTTCTTCACAAGCAACACAATCTGTTAACATGCCGACTATTAGCAATAAATTAGCTGAGTAAGGTTACAAACCATTTCAAGTGAAAAAACTTCAGCTTGAAAATGAATGTTTTTCTTAATGCATCAGGAACAGGATAGTGCTTAAGGGCCTTAGGCTGTGGCAGATGTTCTTCGTGTTTCACTGTTGCAGTCATTACATTTGGGTAATCTGCTGGCAGGTTGCCCTCAGTTGGCTTGATTAACAAAGTCTTGGGTCCTGCATCGGTTGTTGTCCCTTCTTCCATGATGTCAGGGGTATAAAACATGCAGCCGACGCCATTACATCAGTCTTTCTTGCAGCACGGTGCCTGAAGCAGAAGCAGTTCGCAAGTGCCGGTCGGCCAACTCCTGAAATTTTCGTTTTCGAGTTTCAGATCCGAAGTCTTCAACTAAAAAGCTAAGTACCCCATTGGGGAAACTTTTTCTTGCTCCTTACCGATGTCAGTAAAAGTTAATTGCATTACTTGTGGGAAGCAAATACCTCATAAAGATTTTCATTTGTACTGTATTCCTTGCCTAGGCCCTGGCCATAATGTACCTTGCTGTCAGTTTTGTGCTTTATTTAATCAACGCACTGTCAAACGTCTGTACATTTTTGCTTCTAAATATTTTGGCTTATGCTTTAATTATCCAGAAATGTCATCGGTTAGCAATCCGACTACCGGAAATACCTAAAAACGCAAAGAAAAAAAGACAGGCCGTTGAGGTCCAAAACTGCCGACGATGCTTCTAAGCCAGTCGCCAGTTCACCGGTACTCAGTGAGGCACTTTTGCAGCCCCCTGATACCCGCTACTTCTGATTCACAGGCCTCTACTGAGACCCATTCGGAGTCCGGTAGCGGGATGCTTCAGTTATGGAACCCGCGGATGTCTCTACCTTAGATGGGTCTGGAGCCACTGTGCAGGCACCGGCTTCTGAGGGTGTTTTCAGGCCTACAGATTTGTATATTAGACTGATGCCATCTTCAAAATTAAGGCCAAAACCTCGACCTGTGCCTAAAAAAAAAAACGACACCTGGGCCATGTGCAGGCCCCTATGCCTAAAAAACAAATTATCAAAATGGCTGAAGATTTAATTACTCTGATCAGGGGTAACCAACCCCCCCTCCCCTTCTAAGAGGCCTAGGCAAGACATTTATTATGATTCCTCTGAACACGATTCTATTTCTTCTGACTCTTCTAATGAACAGGATTTGTCTATACCTACTTATGAGGAGTCTGATGCAGAAGATTTCATTCCTTCTGCTTCTCCCCCTGAGGATTTTTCTTTTGGGGAAACTTTACATACCTTAAGGGAACATTTCCACTGGGAAAGTCAGGATTTCTCTGAATCTAAAAAGAGACTTGGGGATTTTCTTCTTCCTCAGCATAGGCCTTTGGCTATACCTCCTGTTCTAGACATTGTTGTTGTTTTTTCAGAATCTAGTATGGCTCCTGATTCTCTGCCTCCGGCTCCTTGTAAGCCAGACAGATACTACAGGGTTCCTGACTCCCACAAATTCCTTTTCAAAAATCCTGTTGCAGATCCTGAAACCATTTCTGAGGGTCCCAAGGGCATTAAGGCTTCTACAGCTAAAAATCCTACCCCTTCTGATAGAAATTCCAGGGCGCTGGATAGATGGGGTAAGAAGGTTTACACTTCTGCAACCTTGGCAATCAGGGCTTTAAACTGTCAATTTCATATGCTAAAATATCAACAGCATATCATGGGACTGCTTAAACAGAAAATGATAATTTCTGACTGTGTGGAAAACAAAGATTTACAAGATTTATTGCATTCAGCTGAACAAGTTGGAAAACATACTTTGCAATGTGGTTTTGATTCTTTGGAGGCCTCTTGCAGGGCTGCTGTAATTGGGTCTGTGCTAAGGAGGCATGCTTGGTTCAAAGAGCAAAATCTGCCTGATCATGTTAAAGCAAAATTGTTGGGTGCTCCTTTACAACAGGGCCGTCACTTTGGTATTAAGGCTGAAGAGGTTTTAAAAAGATGGAAGATAAAGCTAAATCTATGCAAACTGTGAAAGATTTCTTACAAGTGCAACCTCCAAGATTTAGTAGGCACTGGCCTACTAAGAACTGGTCCTTTCTAGTTCCATCGAGAGCCACTCATGTCAAACCCAGACATTCAAAAGACTCCAGGTTTCAGTCACAAGGGACTTTCCAAACAAAACAATGGGTTTGCCTCCTCTTCCAAATCTGGAAACAAGACACCTCCCTATGGTAAGCAGTCTCAATTACTTCCCTTTACACTTACCAAGCACTTTAGCTGCCCCTTTGGGGGGAAAACTGGCTCTTCATGCAAGTAACTGGCAACTTATAACCCAGGACAAATGGGTTTTAAATATAGTATCCCAGGGATACAGATTTTATTTCCATACATTGCCAATTCCAAAGGGATGGCCAGACCTGCCCACAAATCAGTGGGCAGAGGCCCAGAAACAAGTACTTTCCCTCATGAGCATGGGGGCTATTCAACCAGTTCCAGAAGAGGAAAAAGGACAAGGTTTCTATTCAAGACTTTTCCTGGTACCCAGAAAAGACAAAAAATGGCATCCAATCCTGGACTTATCTACTCTAAACACCTTTCTGGACATTCCAAAATTCAAGATACTGACTCTTCACCAGTTACTTCCTATGCAAGGTAAAGATGCCTGGTTGGCAACTCTAGATTTAAAAGAGGCTTACCTGCATATCCCAATCAGGGAATCTTGCAGAAGATACCCCCACTTTCAACGCAGGCTACTTGCATTACCAGTTCTCTGAACTGTCCTTTGGCTTTACTACTGCACCCACTGTCTTTACAAAGTACCTGTCTCCAGTAATTGCATTTTGCAGGCAAAGAAATATTCAGATATATCCATACCTGGACGATTGTCTAATTCAGGCAGAAAACAAGGACACTCTTCTAAACCATCTGGCATTTGTAAAAAGGGTTCTAACTTGTCTAGGGTACACTATAAACGAAAGTAAATCACAACTGGTACCCTCTCAAAAAATTACATTCCTGGGTGCAAGCTTGAATACAACTGCCCAGATGGCTTTCCTTACGCCAGAGAAGCAAATTCACTTGGTAACTTACTTCACACAGGTGGCCACAAAAACCCTGCTTTCTGCAAGGCAAATACTGCAAGCCTTGGGGTTCATGGCTTCCTGCATTCTTCTAATTCCATATGCAAGACTGGATATGAGGAAACTTCAGTGGTACTTAAAAAGTCTATGTAGTCAGCATTGTCACAGCTTGGGAACAATGATTCCAATCATACCTTGCCTGCAACTAGAGTTCCTATGGTGGGTGCAGAGGCCTGCCACCAAAACAAGGGACTGCCATTCACACCAGCCCCCTGCCGCCCAAACCCTAACTACAGACGCATCAGACTATGCTTGGGGGCACATCTGGCAGGGAAGTGCATTCAGGGCAAATGGAGCCTAAATCAAATGCACTTTCATATCAATCAGAAAGAAATGCTAATTGTACAGAATGCACTGACAGCCTTAAAGGACTACCTTCATCCAGGACAATTACTGATAAATATGGACAACACCATGGTTATGTGGTATATAAACAAGCAGGGGTGTACACATTCCTACCCCCTTTGCAGACTAGCCATGGCACTGTGGAACATGGCCTTGACCTATAAAGTACAACTACAAGCTCAATTCCTGCCAGGAAAGCTGAATACTCTGGCAGACGAACTAAGCAGAAATCCCATGGACCCACACAAATGGAAACTGGAACCACGGATTTTCAACATGTTGACATGCAAATGGGGGAGCCCAGACACAGATCTTTTTGCCTCACCCCAGAACTATCAGTTGGACAAATGTTGCACAAGAACTCATCACAAAAAAGCCTGGAAAGTGGATGCTTTATCCTTCAGCTGGAAAAACCTATCAGTCTATGCCTTTCCCCCTCTGCCTCTGCTCTCCAAAGTTCTACTAAAAGTCAAACAGGACAAACCAAAAATAATTTTGATTGCTCCAGACTGGCCTCGCCAACACTGGTACCCACTCCTGCGCAATGTGTCACACCTTCCTCTGTGGTACTTGCATCAGACACCTTACTTTACTGTCTCAGCAGAACAACCAAATTCTGCACACTCAGCTCCAAACTTTGAATCTTGCAGCATGGCTGATCACCTAAATTCACCCTTAGCATCCCTCAGCAAACCTGTGATGGATGTCATTTTGGAGGCGGGAAGGCCTAGTACTAGAAAATCTTATGCTGACAAATGGAAAAGATTCTGTGCCTGGAATCAATCTCAAGGGGATAAGCACAGCAGAGCCCAAAATTCATCAGATTTTACAATATTTAACTGAGATGCTTCACAAGGCCCTGTCCTTTTCTTCCATAAAAATCCATGCCTCAGCCATTTCAGCTCATTACAACACAGAACCTCCCCTCTACTCTCATCCTCTGCTAAAGCAGTATCTCAGAGGGGCCAAAAACTTAAGACCACCAGGAGTGCTCCAACCCCCCTGCCTGGGACCTCAATTTTGCATTGGAAAAGCTCACTCTCCCTCCTTTCGAGCCAGCTGCTACTGTGGACTTAAAATTTCTCTCCTGGAAAACAGCTTTCCTTTTAGTCACTTCAGCTAGAAAGATTTCCAAATTACAGGCTCTTATGGCATTGGGACCTTTCATCATTTTTCATGCGGACATGGTATCTCTCAGGACAAATCCATCCTTCATGTCTAATGTGGTATCCAGTGTGGCTCTTAATCAGACCATACATTTGCCAAATTTCTTTCCCAATCCACAAAACAAGGGGGAGCAGATTCTGCATTCATTGGATGTACACAGACAACTTAGATTTTACTTAAGCAGGACAAAATCTCAAAGAAAATCTGAACAACTGCTGGTGGCATTTGCTGCAGGGACAGAGGGAAAGGCTATTTCAAAGCAAACCATTTCCAATTGGATAAGCCATTGTATTCGTTTCTACTATATGCACCATGGAAAAACTATCCCCCAGGGAATCCGATCCCATTCCACCAGGGCTGCATCTACTTCTACAGCCTTTCTTAGAGGTGTTCCTGCCAGGGACATTCTAGAAGCTGCTACCTGGAGCTCAGTTCATACGTTCACCAAACATTACCATTTACCACTTTTCTCTAAATCCAGAGCTGGCTTTGCCACTGTTGTCCTGCAGGGCCTTATAGCTGGTCCTAATGCTGTATAATTCCCTCCACCCAACCATAGCTTTGGGAATCTACCCAAATGTAAATGACTGCAGCAGAGAAACATGAAGAACACAGTACAGTTGTGTACACTTACCATAAATGTAGATGTTGGAGTGTATTCACTGTTGCAGTCCTGGTTACCCTTCCTCCAGCCCCCTATTTTTCTTTGGCTATACCTCTACTTTCTTTCACTATGCTTAAAAGCCCTTTTGGTGTATTTGCTTTTGGGATTGGAGGTATATTTTTTGTGTTTTTAATTTTATTTGCTCCCCATTTGGGGGGCACCTGACATCTTAGGCAAGAAAAACTGATGTCATGGCATCGGCTGCATGTTTTATACCCCTGACGACCTGACAGCTGCATGTTTTATACCCCTGATGACCTGATGTCATGGAAGAAGGGACAGCAACCAACACAGGACCCAAGACTTTGTTAATCAGGCTGACTGAGGGCAACCTGCCAGCAGATTACCCAAATGTAATGACTGCAGCAGTGAATACACTCGAACATCTACATTTATAGTAAGTGTACACAACTGTACTTTTCCAACCAGTATGGCACAAAATTCTGAACTACACAAAGATTTATTAGTTCTGTTTGACAAACATGGATTTGAGTACATGGAGCTGCTTATTACTCATAACATTAAAATTATTGAAGGATTGATTTCTGAAATCAGTCATTTAGATACCACTATCATTAATGACTTACATTATGAGACTTTCCATTACGAATGTGTGGATTTTTAAAAGTATTGATGAGAAAAATGTAAGGTCAAGAAGTTGGAGATGGACAGATTAGAATATTACAATGGGAAAGCTTGTCCCCTCCCACCTATATCTCAGACATGGGGCACAAAAGGTATTTTATCAGGATCCAAGGACATCAGGATCCAATTTGAAGGTGGGTAAAGAGAATGTTAATTCAGCTGACTGCGAATGTTTTTTAGATCCTGCTGAAGGATGAGGTAAATGAACTCTGCACAATGACCATATGTAATCCTTGATTTATGACACCAGATAAAGGGGGTGGACTTGTGGTTATGGATAAATTTGATTATATTAACCGGATGAGAATGTTACTGGCTGATGAGACCTATGAGTTAGTCTCCATCAATGGGATGAATTGTGCTTATAGGCATATCAGGTCAAACTTGGAGGATATATTGATTAATGGCCAAATTGATCTGGACGAATGTAATTATTTGAAATAACTCTATCCAAAAATTCCTACATTGTTTGGACTGCCAAAGATCCATAAGGACATCAGTAGTCCACCTCTTAGAGCCATTGTGAATGGTCACTCGTGGTGGTGGTGCTGCGGTAGCGTTGTCGCCTCACAGTAAGATGCTGTCTGGTTTGATACTCAGCTAGAGCGTCTTCTGCGTGGAGACATGCGTGAATGGGCGTACCTTCGTTAAAGGTTGTGCGTCAGGGCTGGTAACTCGGCACATAAAAATCAACTACCAATCATTAGCGGACCGGAGTTCCGCTGTGGCGACCCCTAACCGGAAAAAGCCGAAAGACACAACAACAGTCATTGTGGAGGGTCGTGGGTCTGTTACATACCCAATTGTGTTCCTGAATGAGAAATTGAAACAACTGGTGACTACGGAAAACCCACATATGATGTTCTTCATGTTTCACTGTTGCAGTCCTCACATATTGGTTATCTGGTTCCCGGTAGCCCTCAGTCAGCCTGAATACCAGAGTCCTTGGTATATTACATCGGCTGCCGCCGGTTGTAAAACTGATGTCAGAACGTCAGGTATAAAGGGAGGCAGCTGTCGCCATTTCCTCATTCTTTCTTGCCATGGAGCCTGAAGCAGATGCAATTCGCACTAGTGCCGGTCGGCCATTTACCTTCGTTTTGCTTTCTGACTACCAAGTTGAAGACGCCTTCAGATAAGTACCCTGTTGGGGATCCTCTTTTCTTGCTTTAATGAATGTCTGATAAAGTTAATAACTGTCTTGCCTGTGTAAATCAGATTGCGTACTGTGGTTTCCATTCCTGTTGTATAACTTATGGGCCTTGAGCATGACGTCCCTAACTGCAATCTCTGTGCTTCCTTTAACCCGCATACCATACGCCGTAGAGCTAAGATTTTGTATATGCATTTCGGAGTCTGGCCTGAGTTTGTGGGTATGGCATCTAGTCTCCTGACTTCGGATATACCTAGGAAATGCAAAGACAAGGACTGCGACAGGCCTAGGGTTAAATCTGCCAACTACGCACCGATGAAATTGGTCAGCATAGTGGTAGTCAGTGAGGCACTTTCGCAGCCCCTGCAGTCCGCAGATTTTCAGCCGCAAGCCTCTGCTGAGACCTTTATGGAGTCCTCCATGCTGCAGGCTGCTATTTCGTCTTCAGACCATCTGCCTGTCACCGCCTCAGATGGGTCAGGAGCCGCTTTGCAGGCACCATCTTCTGATGCCTGTTCTTTTTGACATGAGACCAGAACTAGACCGACTACCTTAGTTCAGACTTTTGCAGTTGCTAGGCCTCCTGAGTCTCTCTGGATTGCTAGTAAACCTTCCAACCCCACACCTTCTCACAAGCAGGTATCTGCCTCCCCTCCTGTGCCTCAGTCCCAGTTGGTAAAGATGGCTGGTGACCTTCTTGCCCTGATTAGGGGCTCTCGTCTCCCCCCTTCAAAGAGAGCTAGGGAATTATCTCCTGATATTTTGTCTGTCTCTGATTCTGAGATTTCCAGTATATCTGCTGGTGAAGGTCATTCTCAATGTTTTTCTGGCTTTGAGGATTCTGATGCTGAGGACTCTATCCCTTCTGCCCCGCCTCCAGAAGATTTTTCCTTTGGGGATACTTTGAATACCCTTAGGGAGCATTTTAAATAGGAATGTCAGGATTTTCCACAGTCTAAGAAAAGTATTAGGGGATTTTTGGATTTGCCTCAGCATAAGCCTCTGGCTATACCTCCAGTTTGGAAGTTGTTGCTGTTTTCATGGAAAATTCTGTAACTACTAACCCTGTTCCTCCTGCCCCCAGAAAACCGGATAGATATTATAGGGTTCATGAATCTCATCAATTCCTTTTTAAAAATCCTACTGCTGATCCAGAAATTATTTCTCAAGGCCCCAAAGGTGTTAAGGCTACTATTGATAAAAACCCTGTGCCTTCTGATAAGGAGTCTAGGGCCTTGGACAAGTGGGGTAAAAAAAGTCTATACCTCTGCAACTCTTGCCATTAGATCCGTGAATTGTCTTTTTCACATGCTTAAGTATCAGCAGCATACTTTGGAGGCTGTTAAGGCTAAATTTGGAGATATTCCTTCCATGACTGAGAACAAAGATTTACAAGACTCTGAATTCTGCCACTTTAGTTAATAAGCATTCACTTCATTGTGGTTTTGACACTTTGGAGGCTTCCTGCAGAGCAGCAGCCACTGGTTCTGTAATTAGAAGGGGTGCTTGGCTTGGGGAGCAGCCTCTTTCTGAACCTGTTAAGTCTAAATTGCTGGATGTTCCTTTGCACAAGGACAGTCTTTTTGGGAATAAGGCTGAGGAGGTACTGAAGAAGTTGGAGAATAAGGCAAAATCTGTGCAAGCTGCAAAAGATTTCCTTCAGGTTCAGCCTCCTCAGTTTAGAAGGCATTGTCCTTCCAATAATTGGTCTTTCCCTGATCCTGGCAAGCAGGGTCACTCTAGGCCTAGGGGTTTCAGATCTTCCAGAGGGCAGCCTTCTGCCCCTCAAAGGGCTAAAGCAATGGCATTCTTCTGCTAAATCAGGGAGTTTGAAGCCAGTTCCCCAAAGCAAACATTCTCAATGACTCCAGCCTTCTTGTGTCTACCTCTGCGGGCCCTTGGTTTCCTTTGGGGGGAAGGTTAGCCAGGTTCACAGAGTTATGGTCTACCATCACAGACGACAAATGGGTACTCAGTATAGTAAACCAAGGTTACACGTCACTGTTTTACAAGGGTACCTAGACATACCCAGAACTCTCAGGGCAGAGGCAGGAACTCAAATATCTTTTTACTGACTATGGGGGCCATAGAGCCAGTTCCTGCAAATCAGATAGGCCTAGGTTTTTATTCAAGACTTTTTCTGGTACCCAAGAAAGGGGGCATCTGGCGCCCTATTCTGGATCTGTTTATTCTAAACACTTTTCTGGTGATTCCCAAATTCAAGATGCCCACCCTTCAACAATTACTATCAATGCTGGGCAAGGATTCATGGCTGGTAACTTTGGATCTAAAGGAGGCTTATCTGCACATCCCAATAAGAGAAAGTTGCAGGCAGTTCCTTTGCTTCAGGGCTGGGAAGCAACACTTTCATTTCTCAGCATTGCCCTTTGGCTTATCTACTGCTTCCAGAGTTTTTACCAAGTGTCTGGCTCCAGCCATTGCTTTTTGTAGGCAGAGAAACATTCAAATTTATTCTTACCTGGGCGACTGTCTCATTCAAGCAAACTCCCCAGAACAACTAGAAAAGGATTTGGATTTTGTGAAGAACACACTCACCTCTTTGGGTTACACACTCAATGAAAAGAAGACAAAGTTGCTTCCTACAAGGGAGATTGTTTTCCTGGGAGCGAGTCTGAATACAGCCACCCAGATGGTATTCCTCCCTCAACAGAAGCAAGATCTTTCGGCTTACTTCATGAACTTGGCAAGCATGACCCAGCTCTCTGCAAGGCAATTCCTGCAAGCACTGGGATTCATGGCTTTGTGTATTCTGACGATCCCATATGCAAGGCTGCATATGAGAAAACTTCAATGGTACCTCAAGAATCTTTGGTGTCAACACACACAGGACTTAGACTTGATTCTTCCCCTGATTCCCTGCCTACAAATGGAGTTCCTCTGGTGGGCGACAGCCTGTTCTCAGAACAAGGGTCTGCATTTCCACCCACCGCCTGCCAGCGTGACTCTCACCACTGATGCCTCAGATGTTGTATAGGGAGCTCATCTGGCAGACAGGGGCATACAGGGGACTTGGAGCAACCAGCACATTCATCTGCACACAAACTTAAAAAGAATTAATGGCAGTGCAGAAGGCCTTGCTGGCTTTCAAGGACCTACTCTACCCTGGGACTCTGCTGATCAGGACAGACAATACCACAGTCATGTGGTACATCAATGAGCAAAGGGGGACTCGCTCTTACCCCTTGTGCAGACAAAGCATGAGACTATGGTCCATAGCAGCATCCATGGGCTTACATCTAATAGCCCTGTATCTCCCAGGGAGGTAAACTCCTTTCCATATCATTTGAGCAGACATGTTCTGGATCCTCATGAATGGCAACTGAACAAGGACATTTTCCATTGCATCACTCATTGGGACACCCCACAAGTGGATATTTTCTCCTCTCACACCAATCATCTCCTTTCAACCTTCTGCACCAGGGAGTTTCACAACAAAGCTTGGAGGGTGGACATGTCTTTCCCATGGACACATCTCTGTTTATGCATTCCCTCCTCTGCCTCTTCTTCCCAGAGTGCTGCTAATGATAACAAGACAAAAATCCAAAGGCTATTCTGATAGCTCCAGGCAGCATTGGTATCCCCTCCTTCTCAGCCTTTCACAGTCTTAGCCTTCGCATCTTCCCCTAGTACTAGATCTGTTGGTTCAGGGAGGGGGACATTTCCTTCATCCTCATCTTCAAACTCTGCATTTAACTGCCTGGGTAATACTTTCTTTCACAACAGGTGGTTGAAGTTCTTCATGAGGCCAGGAGGCCTAGCACCAGAAAATCCTATGCAGATAAATGGAAGACATTTTGCTCTTGGATGCTGGCTAAAGGAGTAGACTCTTCTCATCCTTCTCTTTCCCTCATTCTTGACTATGTAGTAGGACTGATTAATGGTGGACTTTCCTTTTCTTCAATCAAAATTCATGCTTCAGCAATTTCGGCTCATTGTTCTTTTAAGCAACCCATTTTTTCTCACCCCTTGATGAAACGGTTCTTGAGGGGACCTGGTAATCTTAGACCTCCCAGAAGAGCTCCTACTCCTGCTTGGGATCTTAATTTTGTGCTGGAAAAAGCTTACTCTGCCTCCCTTTGAACCAGCTGCCTCTGCAGATTCGAAGATTTTATCCTGGAAGAATGCTTTTCTTTTAGCTATTACTTCAGCTAGAAGGGTATCTGAGCTGCAAGCCTTAATGGCAGTAGAACCTTTCATTATTTTTCATTCAGATCAAGTTTCTCTGAGATCGAATCCCTCCTTCATGCCTAAGGCAGATGTTCATCGTATTTCACTGTTGCAGTCATTACTCTTGGGTTATCCTGCTGGCAGGCTACCCGCAGTCAGCCTGAATTCCAAAGTCTTGGTCCGGCATCGGTTGCTGTCACCTCTTCCCTGACGTTAGTGCGCCAGGGGTATAATTGATGCAGCCAACGCCATTTTCTTCAGTCTTTCTTGCCACGCGGTGCCCGAAGCAGAAGCGGTTCGCAAGTGCCGGTCGGCCGACTCCTGAGATTTTCGTGTTCGAATTCAGATCCAAAGTCTTCATTTAAAGCTAAGTACCCCGTTGGGGAACTACTTTTCTTGCTCCAGACCAATGTCAGAAAAAGTTAATAATTGTATTTCTTGTGGGAAGCAAATACCTCATAAGGACTTCCATTCTTATTGTATTCCTTGCCTAGGCCCTGATCACGACGTTGCTAATTGCAGGTTTTGTGCTAGATTTAACCAAATCACTGTTAAGCGTCTGTACAATTTTACATTTCATTACTTTGGCCGAAGATTTAATTACACAATGTCATCGGATAGCCATCCGACTACCGCAATTCACAAGAAACGCAAGGAAAAGGACAGGCATCAGAGGTCCAAAACTGACTAGGCTTCTTATAAGCCAGTCGCCAGTTCTCAGTGAGGCGCTTTCGCAGCCTCTGATGCCCGCTACCTCAGAGCCGCAGGCCGCTTCAGATTCCCACATGGAGCAGACTAGGCCAGTGGAAACTCAAGGTATTGGACACTTGGAAAATATTCCCTCAGATGGGTCCGGAGCCGCTGAGCAGGCATCGGCTTCTGAGGGTGTTTTCAGGCCTACACAGTTATATATAAAACAGACTACAGCTTTAAAGGCAAAGACTAAAGCACCACTAAAGATAAAGAAACAAGTGCAGCAAGCCCCCATGGACAGGCCTCCATGCCTAAAAAACAGATGCTCAAAATGGCCGAAGACCTAATTACTTTGATCAGGGGTTCCCATCCCCCTCCTGATAAGAGGCCTAGGCAAGAGACAATATGAATCTTCAGATCAGGTTTCCATTTCCTCTGACTCCTCCTCTGAACAGGAACACTCTCTCCCTCTGTATGAGGATTCCGATGCTGAAGAATCTATCCCTTCAGCCTCCCCTCCTGAGGATTATTCTTTTGGGGAAACCCTACATACCATGAGGGAGCACTTCCACTGGGAGAGCCAAGACTACTCGAAGTCTAAGAGACTTTCTTTTAATACCTCAGCACAGGCCTCTTGGTATCCCCCCTGTTTTAGACATTGTAGATGTATTTTCAGAGTCCGCCCTGTCTCCTGACTCTCTACCCCCTGCACCTGTTAAGCCAGATAGATACTACAGGGTTCCAGATTCACATATATTTCTTTATAAAAACCCTGCTGCTGACCCAGAAACTATTTCTCATGGTCCCAAAGGGGTCAAGGGATCCACTGCAAAAAACCCTATCCCCTCTGATGCAGATTCAAGGGCACTGGACAGATGGGGGAAAAAGGTTTACACTTCTGCTACCATGGCTGTGAGGGCTTTAAATTGTCAATTTCATATGCTTAAATATCAGCAATACTTAATGTCACTGCTTAAACAGAATGTTAAATTCTGAATGTGCAGAAAACAAGGAAATGCAGGATTTACTGCATGCAACTGAACAAGTGGGAAAGCATACTTTGCAATGTGGCTTTGTCTCTGGAGGCCTCTTGCAGGGCTGCTGTTATGGGTTCCATCATTAGGCGGCATGCTTGGTTAAAGGAACAGAATCTGCCTGATCATGTTAAAGCGAAATTATTAGATGCTCCATTACAGCATGATACTTTGTTTGGTGTTAAAGCAGAAGAGGTGTTGAAGAAAATGGAGGACAGCGAAATCTACGCAGACAGTTAAGGATTTCTTACAGGTGCAGCCACTCAGATTTAGCAGGAACTGGCCTACAAAAAATTGGTCCTTTCCAGTGTCAGACAGGCCACAAAGAGGCAGATACAGACGCCCCAGAGACAGATCCCAGCCCCAAGGCTCATACAGGCCTAAACAATGGGGTGTTTCTACCTCCAAAAGCGGAGAAGACAAATCACAGCCATACAGGAACCAGTCCCAATGACTTTCCTCTGCCAGCACCAAGCACTTATTTTTGGCAGCCCCCTTAGGGGGAAAACTAGCACTTTTTTCACAAAATTGACACATGATCACCCAGGACAAATGTGTCTTGAATATAGTGTCTCAGGGCTAGGCTACAGGTTCCACTTTCACACCCTACCAAGGGCAAAAGGCATGCTAGACCTGCCACACAATCAATGGGCAGAGGCACAAAAGCAAGTTTCATCCCTCATGGACATGAGGGCCATTCAGCGAGTGCAAGGATTTTACTCAAGACTTTTCTTGGTACCCAGAAAGGACAAAGCCTGGAGACCAATACTGGACCTGTCTATTCTAAATACATTTCTGGACATTCCAATATTCAAAATGTTAACTCTGAAGCAGCTTCTGCCCATGCTGGGCAAGAAGGCTTAGCTTGTAACTTTAGACCTAAAAGAGGCATACCTGCATGTCCCAATCAGGCAATCTTGCAGAAGATACCTCAGATTCATAGCTGGCTCAATGCACTACCAATTCTCTGCACTGCCCTTTGGCTTATCTACTGTGCCCAGGGTCTTCACAAAATTCCTGGCACCAGTAATTGCATTTTGCAGACAAAGAGGAATTCAAATATATCCTTAATTGGACGACTGCCTTATTCAAGCAGAGAACAAGGACATTCTACTAAAGCATCTGGCGTTTGTAAAAAGATTACTAATTTGCATAGGGTACACAGTAAATGAAAAGAAATCAAAACTAGCACCTCTCAAGAGATAATATTCCTGGGTGCAAGCTTAAATACAACTGCCCAGATGACTTATCTCACGCCAGACAAACAAAGGCAACTGACTTCTTACTTCAAAATGTTGGCAACAAAAACCCAGTTATCTGCAAGAAAAATTCTGCAGGCTTTGGGCTTCATGGCATCCTGCTAATTCCATATGCCAGACTGCATGTGAGGAACCTACAGTGGTATCTAAAAAGTGTTTGGACTCAGCATTGCCACAGCCTTGAAACATTAATTACCCTCATTCCCTGCCTGCAACAGGAGTTTCAATGGTGGGCACAGGCCTGTCACCACAACAAGGGACAGCCATTCACTTTACTCACAGCCAGACAGACACTAGCAATGGATGCATCAGATTATGCCTGGGGGACCCATATGGCAGGAAAATGTATTCAGGGCACATGGCCTGCAAGCCAGATGCATCTTCATATCAATCAAAAAGAGGTGCTAACTGTTCAGAATGCCCTGACAGCTTTCAAGGGTCTACTTCATCCAGGACAGCTACTGATAGACTGACAATACTACAGTCATGTGGTACATAAACAAGCAGGGAGGCACACATTCCTACCCCCTCTGCAGACAAGCCATGACTTTGTGGGACACAGCATTGACTTATCAAGTTCAACTGCAAGCGCAATTCCTGCCAGGAAAGATAAATACTCTGGGCAGACGAACTAAGCAGAGACCTCATGGATCCCCATGAGTGGAAACTGGATCCACAAGTCTTCAGCATGATAACAAGGAAATGGGGATGCCCAGACATAGATCTATTTGCCTCCCCTCACAACTGCCAACTACAGAGATTCTGCACAAGGATTTATCACAAACAAGCATGGAAAGTGGATGCCCTATCCTTCAGCTGGAAAAACCTAACAGTATATGCCTTTCCTCCACTGCCTCTCCTCCCCAAGGTACTCCTAAAGGTCAGACAAGAGAAGCCAAAAATGATACTGATTGCCCCAGACTGGCCATGCCAGCACTGGTACCCAATCCTAAAGAACTTGTCTCAAGGTCCAGCCTGGACATTGCCTCAAATTCCTCACTTACTGACCCAACAAAACAATCAGATCCTGCACAGCCAACTCAGGACCTTAAATCTGGCAGCATGGCAGATAATGTAGCCATTCAGAACACTCCTCTCTCCAAAGCTGTGATGGATGTTATTTTGGAGGCCAGGAGGCCCAGTACCAGAAATCAGTGCCTAAGGGCATTAGGCCACATTCAACCAGAGCAGCAGCCACTTTCAGCAGCCTTCCTCAGAGGAGTACCAACCAAAGACATCTTAGAGGCTGCAACTTGGAGTTCAGTGCACACTTTTACAAAGCACTACCACTTACCTCTCTACTCTAAATCCTGAGCAGGCTTTGCCAGAGCAGTTCTGCAGGGCCTCATAGCCTCTCCTAACCTATTTTAGCTCCAGCCACCCATCCTCAGCTTTGGGATTCAACCCAAGAGTAATGACTGCAACAGTGAAACATAATGAACATAGTACGTTGTGTACCTACCATAAATGTAGATATTCGAGTGTATTCACTGTTACAGTCCAGGTTACCCTCCCACCATCCCCTTTTCTTTTGCTGGGTCTTATCTACACTTCTCTATTGTATACAACCTATGTGGTGTATGTGCTTGTAGATGAAGGAAACGTTTACCTTAGTGCATGCATGTTTATTGGCATATTTTTTAGCCTACCCTTTTGGTGGCAGCTGACATCTGGGGCAAGAAAAACTGAAGAAAATGGCGTAGACTGCATCTTTTTTACCCCTGGCACACTGACGTCAGGGAGGAGGTGACAGCAACCGATGCCGGACCAAGACTTTGGAATTCAGGCTGACTGCGGTTAGCCTGCCAGCAGGATAACCCAAGAGTAATGACTGCAACAGTGAATACACTCAAACATCTACATTTATGGTAGGTACACAACTGTACTTTTCCAGTTTAACCCTTAACCAGTCTATTCACCTGCCTACATTTTTCAGCAATCCCCAAAATAAAGGGGAAAGGATTCTGCACTCTCTTGATGTGCATAGACAGCTGAGATTTTACTTAGGACTAAATCCTTTCAAAAATCTGAACAGTTAGTTTTACTCCTGGGGCTCAGGGTAAAGCTATTTCAAACATACCATCTCCAAATGGATTGCTCAATGTATTCACTTTTGTTACCTGCAGCATGGGAAGGTTCCCCCTCAGGGTATTAGGACCCTTTCAACTAGAGCAACCTCTACCTTGCAGCCTTTCTGAGAGGTGTGCCTACTAAGGACATTTTAGAAGCAGCTACTTGGTCTTCTGTACATACTTTCACAAAGCATTACAATCTACATTTGTTTTCTAAATCTGGGGCTGGTTTTGCCTCTGCAGTTTTGCAAGGCCTTCTTACCAACCCTTAATCTGTGATCCTTCCTCCACCCTTTTGTCTTTTTCCTGGGCTTTGGGAATCAACACATATGTGAGGACTGCAACAGTGAAACACGAAGAACATAGTACAGTTGTAAATGTAGATGTTCAAATGTATTCACTGTTGCACTCCTGGTTTCCCACCCTCCATTCCCCCTTGTTTCATAGGCACAGACTATATACATTTTTATTCTTTGTATGACGTGTCCAGGGTGCTACCTTCTTGGGTTAGCCTTCTTTTGGGGGCTCCTGACAGTTTAGGTTCATAGGTTCATACTAGGCTATCTGCCCGAGGGCATTTACAAGCATAGCCCATAGTTTTGTGGCTTACGCCACCCCTTTAGTATGGGGAACTATACCCATTATTTTGCTGTGCCTCTGTCGAGCAGTGACACTGAGGTAATCCCTGGGGTATATCTGCGATCTCCCATCCATTGGTCAAGATTTCTCTTGAACAAGGCCAGCGAGGTGCTCTGCCTCACATATACCGGGATTTTATTCCACAGCATAGGGAGTCTTTGGGTGATGAATCTATCCCTCCAGCACGTCCTATTAATAGCCGTGTCGAGGTTTAAGTCTCCCGCCCTTGTGGCTCTGACAGATCTAGATTTTTGAGGTGAAGCATATTCATCAAATCTGGGTTTGACATGGCCTTGTATGTTAGGCAAAGGTCACCTCTGAGCAAGCGTGCGACTGAATAGAGCTGGAGTTCTTTCAGTCGGGCAGCATAGGACAGATGTTTGAGACCCTTTATCCTTTTGGTGAGGAACTTTAGTGGCCTCTCCAGCTGCTGCAAGTGTCGGGTCAGATACATTCGAATGGGGCATTGTACTCAATCATTGGTCTGATGAGTGATGAGTATAGGGAGACTATGACCTCCCTTGATCTAGATGAGAATCCCTTCATGATAAGGTGGGCAATGTAGAAGGTCTTCCTAACTACTTTAGCTACATGGGTGTCGAATGACAGACTACTATCAACCTGGGTCCCCAGGTCCCTGATAACTTCTTCTGTGCTCAGTGGATTGCCACCTATTTGGTAGCTAGGGGTAACCTTGTTTTTCCCGAAGGGTATGACTATGCATTTTTGGCATTTAACTTTAGGCCATGGCTCTGGCACCAGTTATCCGTTTTGTGAGACCCTTCTGAAGGATATCTGTGTCAGATGTGTTTTCTACTATGGCGCCAGTTTGCAGTCATCTGCAAACTTTGTCAGCCATAACCCTCCTGTGTTTGCTTGTACTTGGAAAAGTAGATGCCAAACAAGAGTGGGCCCAGGACTGAGCCCTGTGGTACACCACTTGTGACAGGCTTTGAGTCTGACATGGCGCCAGCAACTCTGACCCTGTGGGTTCTGTCACTCAGCCAGTTTGCAACCCATCTTGTGATGTATGGGTTAACATTTAAGCTGATGAGTTTTTCAATGATACCCGAGTGGGGTATTGTATCGAAGGCCTTCGCCAGATCGAGGTAGGCTGTATGGACTGCCTTTCCCTCATCAATGGCTTTGGTGACTGTTTCGAAAAGTCAACCAAGTTTAGAAGGCATGATCTGCCTTTGACAAAGCCAAACTGGGATGGATCCAAAGTCTGCAAATTCTCTATGTCTTTATTTATGAGGTCCATTATGATCCTCTCCATGGCTTTGCAGATAAGGCTTGTCAAGCTAATGGGCCGGTAATTTCCAGGGCCGGTGGAGGCACCGCCTTTGTGAAGTGGGACCACAGTTGCAGTGCACCACTCCCTGGGTACGTATCCAGAGGTAAGACTATGATTAAACAGCTGTCCTAGCTGTGGGTTTAATTCCTCGTTGAGTTCATGGAGCACACAGCCGGGGACACCATCAGGTCCCATGGATGCTGTGTTTTTTGCTTTGGAGAGAGCAGTTCTCACTTGGGCGTTGGAGATGTTTGGGGGGCTGCAATCGCTTGGTATAGATATCTCTCCTTTTGAGGGGGGGGGAGAAGTTTGCACTGAACCTGTCAGCCAGTATGTTGGCAATGTCTGTAGGATCAGTAATCTTCACATAATTTTGAACTAGTTCTGAGCATATCTGGGAGTTTCCTCCCAGGTTTCTAACATAGCTAAAGAAGGCCTTATGATTGTCTTTTGAGTCTTTAGCTATTTTTCTCTCAAAATTTGCTTTGGATGATTTTATGAGAGCTCTTAGTTTTTACTTATAGTGATCAAGGGTGTCTTACCTTTTAAGGATTTTGCTCTATCTTGTAGTAGCTTCCTCCTTTTGTTGTAGAGTTTGTTTATGGCTGGGGTCCACCAGACTGGACGCTTGCCTTTGGTACAAAGAGTCTTTGTTTTGCTTGGGATTGCCTTATCCATGCAGTCCTGCAGGTGCTGGTAGAAGGCATTTGTAAGTGATTCAGCGGCTTGAGTACTGTTTTCCGCCATTTCGGGGCCTTAAAGGAGACCACACTAGTCTTTAGAAGTGTGAAGTCGGCTTTCGAGAAGTTCTTTACTGTGGTCTTTTTTATTTCAGGTGGTGGTGGGATGAGGACCTCCAGCGAGATTAGTTTGTGATCTGATCTCACCAGTGAGGGGTATACTTCCGGTGTTGAACATTGTGCTCCCATGTTCGTGATGATGAGATCAAGTATGTTTTCTCCTCTTGTGGGAATGGTGACTAGTTGTTCCATGGCATTTGAGTTTATGAATTCTAGGAACTTTTGGGCTGGGGTGTTTGGGCTTGAGTAGTGTTCCCAGTCTATATTAGGGTAATTGAAGTCACCTAGTATGATGGTGTTTGGTGATACATTTATCCCCTCTAGTGTTTTCAGGAAGGCCATGTGAGGTTCCTGAGTTTGTGAGGGTGGCCTGTAACATGCTACAATTTGCAGAGCAGTCTTGCCTATGGTTAATTGCACCTGGATGGTCTCCGATGCATCGTGCATTGCCACCAGTCTTGAGGTGTGGGTGTCTTTGATGAATATGGATACCCCTCCTTTCTTGGTATTGTCCGGATTTTGGGGCGAACGCATGATAAGAGGTAAAACCTGATAGTGCTGGGGTGCTCTCAGGAGCCTTGAACCAGGTTTCTGTCACTGCACAGACATCGATGTTCTCCATACTGAGAAGGGCCTCGAGTGCGTGCATTTTGAGATTTAGACTTCTGGCATTGAGCAGCATTACCCTTAGTTTTTTCCTTTTTGTGTTCTAGGGTGGTAGGTTTAGAATTTGAGCCTTGCCTAAAAAGGCACTATGGGGTGGCAAGAGCCTTTGCCAATATCCGGAATCCCAGGGTGACAGGTGCAAGCCGTCCCTTGCGAAGCAGCGTGGCTTGTCCAGCATGTCATCCCAGGCAGACAGACATTGGATCCCCTTTGAATGACACCAGAGTTTAAGCCAATTGTTAAAGCTGATCATCTTATCTCTGTATTGTGGCATCATTCTTGGTGGAGGTAGGATACTGCTCAAGGTCAGGGTCATACCTGCCTGGGCTACATAATCAGAGAGCTCCTCAATGTCTCTTTTCATGTAGTCCAAGGAGGTACGTCTCAGGTCGTTTACACCAGCGTGGACAATGACTGAGTCGTATTTGTACCTGCTGTTGAGAGACCTGAGTGCTTGCGTTATGTGGCGGATTCCAGCGCCCGACAGGCAGCTTACTGTGACCTTCTCCTTACTCAGTCTGGTGAGCGGGACGTCCGTGTGTCTGACTATGGAGTCACCAATGACTAGTGTGTCTGGCATTGTGTTTGGCCTTAAGGGCTGTGACTGTTTGACACTCTGACTGTGAGGTCTGTGTTGCAGGTGTTGTGTTCTGAGGTGGTGGTTGTTTGGGTGTCTGCTTTGGTGGCCTCTGCTGTTTTGGTAGATTTTTGATCAGAGCCGCCGAGTATGTCTTTGTGTGTTTATGTGTATGATTTGAGGTTGTGATGGTACTATGTGAGACTGGGTCTATAG
This sequence comes from Protopterus annectens, assembly GCF_019279795.1. Lineage (NCBI taxonomy): Eukaryota > Metazoa > Chordata > Ceratodontiformes > Protopteridae > Protopterus > Protopterus annectens. Next base: position 1,434,444,296 of record NC_056743.1, on the reverse strand, counting down.
TGTGTGTGGTAACCTTCTCCTCCTGACTGGTCTTGCCAGTCCTATGTTGAGAGAGCTCAGCCTCCAGTTTGGCCGTATAGTTGCATCTCTCGCATGTATTTGTGTTTTGTGGGAGGAGGAGAGGGTTGTCTGTGTACATGAGGCAATTGTAACATTGCCTCAATATTCCCAGGTTCACCAGCTGAGCAGGAGAGGACACTAGCAACTGATCCCTCGACATGCTAGAAGGACTAGACAAAAAAACTTTAAAAGAGATTTTGGGGGATGTGGGTGACCGAGAAATGGGGGGTTGCCTTTTTGGGGTGCTATCTATAAGAGTGCCGTATCAAGGTAATAAGTACTGTAGGAGCAAGTGCTAGGTTTAACAGATAGAGAAAAGTCTACTTGGAGTCAAGTAGAGATGATCTGTTTAGGTATTAGAGAAAGTGCTAGTAACAGGGATGCTTAAAGGTAAGATTGAAAAGAATGCACTCTGCAGTGTGCACTAGAGAAGTTAGATATGAAAGTAGGTAACTTGAGTTTTACCTGTTTAAAAAGTTAAGGTTTAGTGGAGAGTTACTATTTTTAAAATAGCAAGATGGACTGAAAGGGGTGGTTACTTTTGTATTTTGGTACTATGAAATACTGTAGGATGGCCAATAAATTTAAATAATTGAAGGGGTGGGATTTCAAAAGTGATGGTTTTGTGATTACTCACATAAGCCAGTGAAAGTAGAGAGAAATGAGATATATGGTCAGATTAACATAAGAGGCGGCAACTAGAAAGACAGTGGTATTTAACAAGACAACTTAAATGGGTGGGAGGGAGGGAAAAATTCTGCCTGACTCAGAACAGAGAGAGCTGTGGTCTCTTTTGAAGTTTTAATATGCTGTTAAAACAGAATGCAAGCAAAACACAAGATAAAGAAAACAAACTACAGTATTCAAAATATAGAAAGGCAATACAGAAATACAAAAATAACAGCAAACTAACCTTTCCTTCACAGCAAAGTGTAGCAGAGTCTGGATGAGCCTTTCTGGTAAAGCTCTGAAATGTTTTAGTTTACTCCTTAAATAGAAATTTTAGTTCCTAGCTCCACCCACTCTGTTAACAAGTGATTAACCTTAAGTGACCTCTTCTGTCTTATGAATGAGTCCTTAATTAATCAGTTCTTATTTCTGCCTGACTCAGAACAGAGAGAGCTGTGGTCTCTTTTGAAGTTTTAATATGCTGTTAAAACAGAATGCAAGCAAAACACAAGGTAAAGAAAACAAACTACAGTATTCAAAATATAGAAAGGCAATACAGTAATACAAAAAATATAAGCAAACTAACCTTTCCTTCACAGCAAGTGTAGCAGAGTCTGGATGAGCCTTTCTGGTAAAGCTCTGAAATGTTTTAGTTTACGCCTTAAATAGAAAATTTAGTTCCTAGCTCCACCCCCTCTGTTAACAAGTGATTAACCTTAAATGACCTCTTCTGTCTTATGAATGAGTCCTTAATTAATCAGTTCTTATTTCTGCCTGACTCAGAACAGAGAGAGCTGTGGTCTCTTTTGAAGTTTTAATATGCTGTTAAAACAGAATGCAAGCAAAACACAAGGTAAAGAAAACAAACTACAGTATTCAAAATATAGAAAGGCAATACAGAAATACAAAAATAACAGCAAACTAACCTTTCCTTCACAGCAAAGTGTAGCAGAGTCTGGATGAGCCTTTCTGGTAAAGCTCTGAAATGTTTTAGTTTACTCCTTAAATAGAAATTTTAGTTCCTAGCTCCACCCCTCTGTTAACAAGTGATTAACCTTAAGTGACCTCTTCTGTCTTATGAATGAGTCCTTAATTAATCAGTTCTTATTTCTGCCTGACTCAGAACAGAGAGAGCTGTGGTCTCTTTTGAAGTTTTAATATGCTGTTAAAACAGAATGCAAGCAAAACACAAGATAAAGAAAACAAACTACAGTATTCAAAATATAGAAAGGCAATACAGAAATACAAAAAATAACAGCAAACTAACCTTTCCTTCACAGCAAAGTGTAGCAGAGTCTGGATGAGCCTTTCTGGTAAAGGCAAGAAAAACTAAGGAAATGGCGTCGGCTCCCTCCCTTTATAACTGACGTTCTGACAACAGTTTTACAACTGGCAGCAGCCAATGTCATATATCAAGGACTCTGGTATTCGGGCTGACTGAGGGCTACCAGAAACTGGATAACCCATATGTGAGGATTGCAACAGTGAATAACACTCTAACATCTACAATTATGGTAAGTGTACACAACTGTACTTTGTGATTCATGGGACTTCTTGGAAAAGATTAATAACTTGCATTTTCAAGAGGATTATATATTTTTGACTGTAGAGATGAGAGATCTTTACACCAGTATCCCACATAATGGGATGGACTGGTTCTTGGATTTTTTGGGAGAAAATGCTGTTCCACAAGATCAGATCGATACCTTCAAAATACTTTTGGACATGGTACTTAAAGCTCCCCATCAAACCAAATGTAATTGTTTTTATCTACAGAGATGAGGAGTTGCAATGGGTGCTGCATGAGGTGGCCTTTATGCCGATATTGTGATTACAATGGGAAAAAGTGCTGTTTGATTGAAAATGGCTTAAAGGGTGTAGACTTTGCAACCCGTTTGTTTGGATGACATCTTCATGTTATGGCAAGATGGTATCAGTAAAATACCTTCTTGTTTGGAATACCTTAACCAGAGCACTGTTTTTTTCAAATTTACTAGTGAAATGAATTGGGAACAACTTGCTTATTTGGATGTTTTATTGACTAAAGATATGAGGTACAGAAGATTTACTTCAAGAATACATAGGAAAACAACATATTCAAGCAATATTTTGCATTTTACTAGTGGCCATCCTTTGACACACACAAAAATCAGTGGTGAAAGGCCAGTTTGTACGTGCAGCTTGAATGATTACAGACGAGGCCTTTTGAGATGAATGTACAAATTTAAAGGATATGTTTAGGAAAAGAGGTTACCCTTTACCATTCATTGACAACATCATGATGGAGGTTATAAATGAGAGAGAGAAATTATTTCACCCTGATTTTGAGAGGTAATTGTGATATAATGGAAAATGTAACATTGGTTGAAAACCAATCTGGTATTGCTGGTAGTTATTGCAATCATTAGATACCAGGAGTCAGGTTCAGAGGGGTGACCAACCTTTTTGGCATTCATTCATTACTATGTAGAGTGCTGACATGGAGTGTATCAGGTGTATGTTGGAGAAGAGTTGGACTTTGATTAGAGAAGATAAAGGTTTGATGGATTGTTTAGGATACAAACCTAAAATTGTATATAGAAAAGGTCAGAAGCTAAAAACTATACTAGAGAAGGTAAAAGGACATCATTGATAAAGTGGCTTGGTATGAGAAAATGTGGAGCATGCAGGTATTGTAAATCAATGCTTGCTACTAATGAAGTTGTAATAAATGGGAACAAAATCCAGCTCCTTGGAAGTTACAACTGCAATACGGATGGTGTTGTATATGCAATGATGTGTGATCTTTGTCCATGTTTTTACACTGGAAAAAACGGAGAGTAAAATAAGAGTGTATGACCATTTATATGGAATTAGGAAGGAAAAAGACACCAATGCTTTATTTAGGCATTCTTATAACTATCCGTCACATAATTTTAGATTTGTAGTATTGAGGAAAATAGAACGTGACTCACGTGGGGGGCTGTGGTCATTGATTTTAGAAAAACTGGAACTGTATTGCAGCGCAGTTTAGGAGCAAATCATTGACCTGGACTAAATGACATGCTATCTATAGCATGTATTTTAAATTTAAAATCACAGCAAAGATAATAAATTACACTGTGTGTTTTGATCCAACTTCCAGATAATCGCAATTCAAGAAAGGTGTTCTCTCTCCTTGATTGATGTGATGATCATGCGATCTGGAATATGGCTTTAAAAAGATGGCTTTGTGAATGAAAACAATGTCCAAAAAGTTTTCATTGGCAGAAAACAAACGAGCTTACGTTGTTTTTAACGTGCTTGGTTTAATATGGATTTTAAACAATTTCCATTAAATACATTTTTATTTGGTACCTTTCAGCTTTGCAACCCAAAGCCTGAGTTTTCATCAGTCAAATAGGAATGCCAGGGCTAATCAGGTTTGGCAACTGCATAGTCACATCAATGGTGCTGTGTTTTTTTTTTTTTTGAGAGGTTTATTCAATGAAATGATCCATGTGATGGAGAGTTGAACATGACCAACCTTATAGTCTGCATCATGAATGATTCAGCAGAAGGTGTGGTCAGAGCTGCAGGATTTATTTGGCATAGCACTACACTGAAACTTCTGGTTCCACTTGGCATGGTTTGCAAGGGATAACAAAGTGACCCTCTTGGGCTATCCTTCTTGTTTGCTGGGTTCAAGGTTCCATCCTAAAGGATATTAAGGAGCAAGGAAAGCCCTCGACTGTGAGAATTCTGTTGTCATTCATGTCATACTTGTAATGGAATGCAGGAGTTCCAGTGGTGGATTCAGCTTCCAACACAATCAACAGGAAAACACTGAGCGAGACAAGTCTCAACAAAGCCAGTTACAGCAGTCACGTGCCCAAAGGACATGGCAACTGCCATTCACTAGCAAGATACGATGAGTCCCAGGACAGGCAGCAGCACTCCTGGAAGCAGTCATGTGGCATTTGTATCTCCACTGACAGTAGTGGTCCATGATCATCAGAAAGAATGGAGCAAGAGACATAACATCCATAGGTGATATAATGCCATTTTGTGGCCCAATACCTCTACACTGCCAGACATCCTGTCTCATCAAAAATCCACAACTGGTAAGTTAAGAAGTCTCTTGAAATTAAAGAATCTATGAAGAAGTCTTTCTAAAAGGCAAAGATGCCATTACATATTCCTAACCATGCTTAAGAAATCAAAGGGACTAGATTTTAACAATGTAAGCCAACATCTCTGCAAGGAAATCATTTGCTAATGTATACCATAACATGCTAACCTATCCCAGAGATTTTGGATGTGCTCTTTAAACTTACAAGATGCTTATCAAAACATAAAGGTACACAAGAAGTCTAGGAGTTACCAGTGTTTGAGTTCGAGCTAGTCATTCATATTTTTAAGAGCCTTGCTTTTCAGCCCACCACAGTTTTTAGGGTGTTCATTAGATGCATGGCAGTAGTAGCAGTAATGTACATGAGAGATTGCAGTGGATTAAAGCTTGCCTATATTTAGGTAACTGTTAGTATTGTGTCGCAGACAGCTTGGTTTACAAAAGAAAGTCTCTTCTCAGTTTGCTTTTGCAATTGCCGTAAACTTAGTGAATTCTAGCCTTTAACCTGTACTGTGGATATTCTACATGCAGTGCATTTCAACCTGCAAACAAGATCCAGGCTTGTCTTTTCACTCTTGCTAGGTATACTATTCCCCCAGCCACAGTATGTTTTGCAGTGGGTTATACATGTACAGTGAAGCCCACATGCCCATCCTCTTGACTTGTGTAATTAGGATTTTTGAAGAATGCATGTTGCATATCAAGTGGTGGCAACCTGTCAGTAACAGTAAGCATTTCAAATGTCATGACCAGTTGGACAGAATCCCAGAATGCAGAGAATGAATGGTTGAAAGATAAACCTTCCATATACCAAGTCCAAGATGCCATTTCTCAGAGTATTCCCCCTCCTAACAAGTTTTATGGAGATGAGAAATTTTCGAGATTCATTCTGCAACTGTGCTTTTTTTTTTTTTCCAGCACTCGACATTTCAAGTGCCAACATTTCAATAGGGAACAGTCATTAACCTCTTCCAGATACATGCTTGTACATGTATATCAATACAGATACCTCTGCTTTGGGTGATACTGCATTGCAACAGGCAAACACACCAGGGCATGTGGACCACATCCAAATCACAAGCACATATCAGTATGCTGGAAATGAAATCAATTAATCTTCCTTGAAAACCTACCAAGGCAACCTTGCTGAAGGAACCATTGCCATTCTTTTGGATGACATGAAGGTAGTCTGGTGCCTTAACAGGCAGGGAGCACCTATCCTGACTGCTGTTAAGAGGCCTTGAAGCTGTAGTAGTGGGTGGGATAAACACACCACTTCTTCATAGCAGCACATATACTAGGTAGGGTAGTTGCTTGGTGGATGGACCTAGCAGTTTAATTTATTATTTTTATTTATTGGCTCTAGATTGTGTCCGTTGATGTGACACCCTGACCCCATTTGCAAAAATGGAAAAAGGGGTTGTTTTGCATATTGGAGTTGGATACTGTCAGTAAAACCTCTGTACTTAACTATCATCTACTAGAAGAAGTTGTGCTCAGGACTAACCCACCTTTATGTACAAGGGGCCTTTTGAATAAATCTTTTACTGTAAGGGAATCCTTGCTCCACTGTAAGAATTTACACAGCTTAGATTTTGTCAAGACAATACCCAGCCTTTTTGCTATGTCCAGCCAGGTATTCATTTCTTACTGCAAAGGCTAGGGACATCAGCTGCCAAGTGTACGCTTTCCAAATGACTGGTAAATTCTGTTGAGTTCTGTTGCATTAAATATGACAAGTCCTTGCCAGCCAGCCACCCCCATATCTCACCCAGTTAGGGCCATGACCGCATATGCTTTATGCCTCAGTACTTATATTTACACAACAATCACTTGGTTTTTGCTACACACCTTTCCCAAGCACTAGAAGCTGATATTATTTCCAGGTCATCAAATAGTTGGTTGTTCTCATTAGCAGTACCACTCAAGGGGATTTGCTAGAGATAGTCTTACTGGTTACTGAAGATGGACCACTTTTTATTGTGAAGATATACTTGCAACATTGATAGATCTTTAAGAAGTAGATTTGTCTTTGGTACAATTCCCCACCACCCAGCCCAGGATGGAGAGAGTAAAACAGTCTCATTTTTCTGCAACTCTGTTACTTTTCACCTTATTATGCAGCAAGTCTTTGTGATGTTCACCAAAGAACTGGAGAGTGAGTTACCATGTATGATGGTAAGCAGCCTGAGAAAGCTTTTATCAGCTGAGCAGTCTTATTCCCTGGGGGCATGTAGTCCTCCTGGTTACCAAAGATTGACCTACTTCTTACAGGTATGTCATTATGCGAAGTATGTAACTTTCATTTCCATTACAGCAAGAGCAAACAACAGTAAGTAGTAAAGAGCAATAACAGTTTAATAAATTAAATTCAGAATGACATTAATTAACTGCCCTGTGAAATAGTAAGGTAACAAATTCATAACATGAAACACATGTAAACTATACTTTCTGAATGTAGCAATGTGAAACTCTCTAAATGGGGTGCCCAAAAAAAAAATGAACAGTGTATGTAGCCTCCAAGGCATAGTGGTTATCTCCCAAATCACCATTTAACTACCTCTACAAAAAGAGCTAATTCCAGGGAAGGAAGGTTAAGACCTGGGCATAACATTCACATGCATATAAAGTAACATTAAAAATGTGAAGATGCAGCAAATAAGTTAGTTTGGCTAGTGTTCCAATAACCACTTCCCACAGATCTGCCTGCATACACACAATATAGTTGGGACTGTAGCAGTTGGAAATTCCTCAAGGCATGGATGCATTCTCTCCATCAATGACAGCCCTTTAAGAAGCTTGTTACCCAGATTTGAGGTGCTGGTATTCCTTCCTGTACATCGAATGATTAATTTTAACTTTCCTCACTGCTGCTTGCTTGCTTCTTTATGCGGCATCTTGTTTTCACTGCCTTTCAGACACTTTATCATGGTGTTTAGCATGCACTGTTGTCTGTGCATGTACTCTGCAAGTGTTTATTATGCCTTTCTTAATTAAAGGTCTGATGGTGAACCATTTAACTACCTTGTTTGAAGCCTAGTTCTCATTTGGCTAGATGCAGACCATCACACCAACACCAGATTAGTTTTATTCTGGTGCCGTGCTTCTCTGGAAGGTATTAATGGTTATCTTTATGTGAAAATATCTGCAGTGGACAGAAATTTGTGGAGAACTAATAGGATTTGTGCAATTTACAAGTCAAGTTTGCTTCACAGAAGCTACTTAGGTTCCAGAAATGTAATCAAAGGCTGTAGAGGCCAAACAGAAACTACTTCAGTGCGCTCCATCAAAAGGAAATTATTTCAGTACATGATTCAGATACTCACTTGAGTGAAAACATTACTCTCAGCCTTGTGATGTTTACATCAATGTCAAAAGAGAATGACTAGCTAATGTGCCATTTCAGTGTGTGTGTATTATAGTAACACTAAGGTGCCATCACAACCATTTCCAAAATCTCAGTGGTATCATTTGTTAAATCAGATCTTTCTACATATTTAAGTATTTGTGCTGATGCCCTCTCGACTGGAGTTTTATCTTTTCTGAGGCTGTTGTCTTTACTAGTGACTGGTAACCTTGGTCATTGCAGGAGTCTGTAAATGATAACTGTTTTTATTGTGTGTACCACTGTGTTCAATTTAAATGTTGTTCATCCTTCATTCAAAGCCATGAACAAATACCCAGGAAATTTGTCAGGAAGTAATAACTACAGAACAAGATTTGTTCCTTCATTCAGTTTAATTTCTCCAAGTCTTTTGGGTTTCTAATACCATGACTGGAATGGGCCCTATTATTAAGTCAAAGTATGATTAAAGTTCATGAAATTAGTATTGTTTCATTCTTTGATATTAGCCAAAAGTGCCCTTCACAGCACCCACAGTATGCTCAGAAATTATTCTTCCTGCAATTCATATGGAGTTTACATGCATCAGTATCATATCTAAAGACTATAAATTATTTTTTATGAGACCCATTTCTCCAATTATTATTGGAACTGTCTGGGTATCCGTTCACATTTCCCTCATTTCTGCCTACAAATCCTATTGTTTTAAGACTTTGTTTTTCTGTATGTAAGACACTGTAATCACTGGGTGTAGCAGTTTCAATGGTCAGTGCTATTTTTGTCCTTTCATGGACAACTATATCTGGTTCTCTCGCATCTATTTTTTGAACTGCTGTGGCTTATGTTTCCAATGCTTCTCAGCTGCTACAATACTGTAATATTTGCACAATCCCCAGTGCAACTGTCTTGCCACATTATTATACCTTTCAGTATATGGGCCCTCTGCCATTAATGCATTTCACCCAGCAACAAGATGTGCAACTGTTTCTAGTTCCGTTTTACAGAACCTGCACTTGTCTGTTTCTCCTGTGTGTTCAATGGACTTGGTAAACCAACATATGCATAGTCTGGGCTGCTAATATTAACCTTCCATCTTGGGTCTATATCATAACAGCAAATGCTGTTATGTCGAACTCGTGTCCGAAATCTGAAAACAGCGAAGAAACGGATCAGTGAATTTTTTTCCAGGGAAAAAAAATTTGCTGATCCAAACAAGAGAGTATACAGTCAAAATTAAGTGGGGCCTTCGTCCCCACACCTCCCCAAATGTGGGGGGCTGCCCCCCACACCCCCCAACTTAAATATACCAACTCTGAGATCGCACCACAGTTTAGAAAACAGCAAAGCCCAGAGAACAGCCCAGCAAATTTTTTCCCTGAGAAAAAATTCGCTGATCGTTCCTTCGCTGTTTTCAGCTTTCGGACTTTGAAGTTCGATATATCAGCATTTGCTATTTTTAGCATTCACTGATGTGATGTAGACCCTTCTATCTTCCTAGATGTCAGGGTTGTTTTCAATATTAATTTTAGTCTTCTAAAATATTCTTTACCGAGTTTTGTGTACATTTGTTCAGGTTTTATTGTCGATCCTTCATTAGGTCCCAAATATTTATGGACTCCTTCCTGCTCAAGTTCCTTTATATCACATTCCTGTCCCAGCCTGATATTTTCTTGATGCTGCAGCTTTCCAGCTTTAAATGTTCATTTATCAAAACCAAATAACATTCTTATATTATCTGAGAAAGTTTTGACCACTTCCAGTTGTTCTTTCAGCTGCACATGTGATGAACTATGCAATTTTAAGTCATCCACAAAAAGAAGATAACTCTTTAAACTTTGATGTTGATGTCTAGGAGCAAAATTGTAATCATGACCTAATCTGTCAAGTAGACAGTTTAATGGGTTAAAGGCAAGACAAAAGAGCAGCAGTAACAGGCACCCTGGAATATCCCCCTTTATCCTTGGAATAATGATTTGTCCTTTATCACAGCATAGCTGCAAAGTGGTTTACCACTTTTTCATGGTCACTGCAATGTAATCGATTAATGTAGGGTGCATCTTATTATACATCTATAAGCACTTCTTTATCCCTGAATGTGGGATGCTGTCAAATGCTTTTATTTTTGTAATCTATCCATGCCATACTTCAATTCATCCCCTTTTTACAATTCTACATTATGACTTTAACAACAAAAGATCTTTTGTTCCATATGACTTTTTTTATTTTTATTCTTTTGTTCTAATGCCATGATTGAGTTTTCTTCCAGGTAACTAAACTCTGTCGGCAGCAATTCCAGTATATAGTTAACACGTCATCAGAAGGCAAGTTACTGGTCTACAGTTTTTTAGAATAGCTTGCTGGTTAACTCTTAAGGAGGAGCATCATTTTTCCTGTTAATCAGATTGGTGTGTTTGGGGTGTGCTGTAAGTAGTTCTTACACAGGGCTTAATCGTCGTGTAACTATGTCAGTACTTCATCCAGAAGTTAGTTACTACATCTGGGCTTGGGGTTTTCCATTTAGGAGCTTTTCTTAGTTTTATTTCAGTATTTCTGCACCTTTCTTCATCCCATTGCACTTAAGTTACCTGGCACTTGCGCGCTAAAGCAATTTTATAAGTCAGCACTAAAAATTAAAAGCACTACACCCTCACTCCCCACTGGCCCTTGTTTTCAATTATTAAGGAATTCCCAATATTATTCTAGCATGTCCAAAGGTCAGTTGTCAATCTCCTCTCCGGTCCAGCTGGTGAATCTGGGAATCTTGAGGCAATGTTACAACTGCCTCATGTACACAGACAACCCTTTCCTCCTCCCAACAAATTCCAACACATGTGAGAGATGCAACCATATAGCCAAACTGGAGGCTAAGCTCTCTCAACTCAGTACTGGCATAACCAGTCAGGAGGAGAAGGAAACCACACTCACTATAATTCCAGTCTCACATAGACCTACCACGACAGCAAACCAAACACATAATCACAAAAAAACATACTCGGAGGCTCTAAATAAAGATATGCCTAAGCAGCAGAGACCTCCAAAGCAGACACCCAAGCAACCGCTACCCCAAAACAAAACACGTGCAACACATCTCACAAAGCCAGTGTGCTGAACAGTCACAGCCCTTAAGACTAAACAACACACCTGATACACTTGTAATAGGTGACTCTATCGTCAGGCACACTGACGTCCCGCTCACCAGACTGAACAAGGAGAGGGTCACGGTGAGCAGCCTGTTGGGCGCTAGTATCCGCCACATAACACAAGCACTCAGGTCACTCCAAGGCAAGTACAAATATGACTCTGTCATTGTCCATGCTGGTGTGGATGACCTGAAATGTACCTCCCTGGACTACATGAAAAGAGACATAAAGGAGCTCTCTGAGCATGTAGCCCAGGCCGGTATGACTCTGACCTTGAGTAGCATCTTACCCTCACCAAGAATGATGCCACAATATGAAGACAAGTTGATCAATTTCAACAATTGGCTTAAGTACTGGTGTCATTCAAAGGGGCTCCAATGCCTGTCAGCTTGGGATGATATGCTCGACAAGCCAGGATGCTTCGCTAGGGACAGCTTGCACCTGTCACCCCTGGGCTTTCAGATATTGGCAAAGGCTTTCGTTACCCCCATAGTGCCTTTTTAGGCAAGGCTCAAAAGACAAACCCACCTCCATAGGTATCACAAGGGATAAGAAACTAAGAGTAATGCTACTCAACGCCAGAAGTCTAAACCTCAAGATGCATGCACTCAAAACTCTCCTTAGCATGGAGAACATCGATATCTGTGCAGTAACAGAAACCTGGTTCAGGGCTCCCGAGAGCACCCCAGCACTACCAGGTTATACCTCATACCATGCTTTTTGGCCCCAGAACCTGGACCGAACCACAAAAGGAGGGGGAGTATCGATATTCATCAAAGATACCCACACCTCCAGGTTGGTGGCAAAGCACGAAGCATCAGAGACTATCCATGTGCAACTAACAGTGGGTAAAACTGCCTTCCAGTTTATAGCCTGCTACAGACCACCCTCCCAAACCCAGGAAACCCCACTCAGCCTTTCTGAGAACACTGGAAAATATGAAGGTCTCTCCAAACACCATTATATTGGGCGACTTCAACTACCCAAACATAGACTGGGAGCATTACTCTAGCTCCAACACCCGAGCCCAAAGGTTCCTAGAATTTATAAACTCAAATGCTATGGAACAACTTGTTACCACTCCCACAAGAGGGGAAAACATACTGGACCTGATCATCACCAACATGGGGACTCTATGCTCCAGACCAGAAGTGTATCCCTCACTGGTAAGATCAGACTATAAACTAATCTCACTGGATATTCACATCCCGACCCCACCCCCTGCCCAGAAAACCACAGTGAAAAACTTCTCTAAAGCAAATTTCACACTCCTCAAAACTGAGGTGGAATCCTTCAAAGCCCCGGGCCTGTGGAAAATACGGCCCAGACCGCAGAATCCTTTATAAACGCATTCTATGAACACCTTCAGGAATGCATGGATCATGCGATCCCAAATAAAACCAAGACCCAATCCTCCAAAGGCAGACGTCCTGTCTGGTGGACCCCAGCCATAAACAAACTATACAATAGAAGGAGGAGGCTACTAAATGATAGAGCAAAATCCCAAAAAGGGAAGGCATCACTGATCAGTATTAGCAAAAACTACGGGCACTCATAAAATTGTCTAAGGCCAGCTTCGAGAGAAAAATTGCACAGGACACTAAGGATAATCACAAGGCTTTCTTTAGTTATGTTAGGAACCTGGGTGGTAATTCCTAGATATGCTCAGAATTAGTCCAAAATGACAAAAAATACACTGAACACACAGACATTGCCAACATCCTAGCTGACAGGTTCAGCGCAAACTCCCCCTCCCACCAAAAGGGCAAATATCTATCCCAGCAGAGTGCTGCCCCCCTGACATCTCAGATGCTCAGGTAAGAGCCGCCCTCTCCAAACCAAAAAACACAGCATCAATGGGACCAGACGGTGTCCCGGGCTGCGTCCTACATGAACTCCAAGAAGAGCTAAACCCAAACATAAAACTACTGTTCAATCTCAGCCTTACTACAGGATATGTGCCCAAAGAGTGGCGTACAGCAACAGTGGCCCCTCTCCATAAAGGTGGTGCCTCAATGGATCCTGGAAACTATCGCCCCATAAGCCTGACTAGCTTGGTCTGCAAAGCTATGGAAAGGATCATCATGGACCTCATAAATAAAGATATTGGGGACCTACAGACACTGGATCCTATCCAGTTCGGCTTTAAGAGCAGATCCTGCCTCTTAAACCTGGTTGATTTCTTTGAAACAGTCACCAAGGCCATTGACGAGGGGAAGGTGGTCCACACAGCCTATCTGGACCTCGCAAAAGCCTTCGATACAATACCCCACTTGGGCATTATAGATAAGCTCACCAGCTTAAATATAAACCCCTATGTCACTAGATGCATTGCAAACTGGCTCAAGGACAGAACCCACATGGTTAGAATTGCTGGAGCCATGTCAGACTCCAAACCAGTTACAAGTGGTGTCCCACAAGGCTCAGTCCTGGGACCTCTCTTGTTTGATATATATTTCTCGGAGGTACAGGCCAACACGGAAGGACTGTGGCTGACCAAGTTTGCAGATGACTGCAAACCGGGTGCCATAATCGACTCTCCAGCCGACACAAGCATCCTCCAAAAGGGCCTCATAAAAACAGACAACTGGTGCCAGAGCCATGGCCTCAAGCTAAATGCCAAAAAGTGTATAGTCATCCCCTTTGGCAAAAACAAAGTGCCCACAAATTACCACATGGGTGGTAATCCATTAAGTACAGAAGAAGTAATTAGGGACCCAAGTTGATAGCAATCTCTCATTTGACAACCACGTGGCCAAAGTGGTTAGAAAAACATTTTATATAGCCCACCTAATCATGAAGGGATTCACATCTAGATCAGGGGAGGTCATGGTGCCTCTTTACTCATCCCTCATCAGGCCCATAATTGAGTACAATGCCCCTTTTGGGATGTACCTTACCAGACACCTGCAGCAACTGGAAAGACCCCAAAAGTACCTCACCAAGAGGATCAAAGGGCTCAAACAGATACCATATGCTGCCCGGTTAAAGAAACTCCAGCTCTACTCAGTGGCATACCGCCTGTTCAGAGGCAATCTGTGCCTGATGTATAAAGCCATGTCCAACCCGGAATTAATGGACATGCTGCACCTCAGAAAATCCAAATCCCATCAAGCTACGCGCTCGAGAGACTTGAACCTCAGCACTGAAATAAATAGGACATGCTGGAGGGACAGATTCATAACCCAGAGGCTCCCTTCACTCTGGAATAAAATACCAGTCCAGGTTAGGCAGAGTCCCTCATTGACTCGCTTCAAGAGGAATCTTGATGAGTGGATGGGAGATCGTCGGTTTACCCCGGGTATCACTTCTGTGTCACTGTTAGACAGAGGTACAGTATACTAACCTCGAAAAAGGGCATAGCAAAATAAATTTAAAATGGGTGGCGAAAGCCAAACACATTCTGGCTAGGCTTATAAATGCCCTAGGGCAGATAGCCTAGTATGAACCTATGAACCATGTCATACCCTATACATTTGAACATCTTACTGTTTCTTTAACTTCTATCCATTCAGCATCTTTATGTTCCACAGGATCTTCATACATGTTTCTCCCAAATGTGTCTATTTTTTTTCTTTTTATGGAGTTTCTATATCTTTTGCTTTGTTCCTAGTTCTCAGTAAAACTTTTTGGATCATCAGTGAATTACTTATTTTGTACTTTCTCCTTTGTATTCGCCTACATATCTTCTAAGTTTTGCGGCCTTGCTGATATCTTTAGTTTATTATTGCAACAGTGCACTACAGATCCTGGGCTGTTCTAATACTGCATATTGCTCTTATCACAACTGTCTTTCTAAGTATTTTTGGCAATCTGTTCCCTCTTCTATACTCTTCTAGTGCAGATTCAATAAAGCCTACACGGGCTGCTAAAACAGTGTGCACGTCACATGATAGCACAACGTTTTGTATTCAGTAAGTGGCTCTACACGCCGTGAAGAGCTATGCAAAAATGGTAGACATTGTGGCATCCTAATTACAGCATAAGCAGCTGAATTGTATGCTAATCAACCAATCCAAGATGGAGGAGCTATTCACCAAGCTGTTTAGCAACTGTGTAGACACGATGCTGGTTTCCCTGCGAATTCCAAAACCTATTTGAATACAGCCATGGAAAGAATATTAGGGGCTGTTGTTGCTGTCATTCATATGTATGTGCAGCAGACCCATGTCTGTGGTGCTGCTAATAGACCATGGCCAAGAAGGGGAGAGGTTTTTAGACCCTGTTTAGCTTTTCATAATCTGCATGAGAGGGAAATTATAGACTGCTACAGGGTGGATAGAGATGCACTGCATGAAGTCTACAACCTGTGTTGTCCTCAACTGCGATCAAGAGTAAACCAAGTGGAACCAATACCAGTGGAGAATAAGGTATGCGTAGCATTCAGAATATTAGATACAGGAACCTTCCAGAGACCAAAAGGGGACATGCTGTGGGTGCACAGTCTTCAGCATACAGGATCCTCCACCAGTTCCTGAATGCTATGCTGCAACATTCCTGGGACCACTTACATTTTCCCCATACAGCTGAGGACAGAGCCAGAACTATGCAAGAGTTCTACCCAACAGCACACTACCCTAATGTCCTGGTGCCATAAACTGTACACATGTAGAAATCAAAGCACCACCTGGGGAACAGGGAAGGGTGTACATAAATAAAAAGGGCTACCACTCTGTTATCCCACAGGATCATTTACTGGGGATGCAAGTTATGGCTTGGAACTGTGGCTGATGATGCCTATTAGAAGTGCACACACACCCACTGAAGAACTCTATAAAGCGGCACACACTCAAACTAGAAATATCATAGAGCATGTGTTTGGACTGCTTAAGTCATGGTTCCATTGCCTAGATAAATCTGGGGGAGCCCCACAGTACAATCCCTGTACATGTGCTGAAATATTCATCTGTGCCATGCTCCGCAACATTATCCTGAGAAAACAACTTCACCAGGAACTGCAAGGGGAAGGTCCACACATCCCACCACCACTGCAAGATCAACACAGCTACACACAGGTGAGGAGTCAGAGGGGGGAACCAGCAGCTGCTGTGGGTGTAGGCAGACATAAATGTGTACAATATGGCCTTACACTGGCTAAGAGGCAATGATCAGCACACATGCTTACCACCTGAGGGGCTAAAACCTTCATCCTATGCACATACAGTAACATTGATGCCAGGTAACACTCACAGCCTTTACTTACCCATGTAATGGCTGTGTACTGCTAGCATCAGAGTCAGCCCTGAACTAAAACTCTTGCAACTGCTGGTTATCCAAGGTAAGTGTTGAACCTAGAGTAGAAAAATAAATGTCTAAGAATACAAATGAATGGCATATCCTTGCATACTGTTGCTTGGTAATGTAGTTAAGTATAAGGTGGGTGATTTTTACAGCAGTTGCATCAAGATGTGACAGCACTGACTTATGTGAATACATGTGTCCTCTCCATTAACTAATGAAGGGGATTGTCCCTTGAAGGAGGCTTGGCTGTCGCATGATTCCCGATTTTAAATTTTATTGGAGGTTTGAAGTGGGTTTAAATGTATTTAAGTTTTTACATTTTGTTTGTTTAATCTGAATAAGTATTTTATTAAAAGATGAAAGCCCTCATTAAATATTGTTTTTTAGTCCTAAGTGAGTTCTTTTTGTGTGTCACTATTTCTGCACTATGTCTTTGGTTCAGTGGTTTTCAACAAGTCAGCTATGCACCCTGAGCATCAGACCACAGACTTGTGTATCCCTGAATAGGAAACAAGGATATGGCACAGTTATCATTTGCACAGGGTGTTGTATGTATATATATATATATATATATATTTGTGTGTGTGTAGGGGTGTCAGGATGCCTAGGCTGACACGAAAGGGTAGTGACTGCATTTAAGTAAGAGAAAAAGGCAGACATTTGTATAAAGCATCAATCATGACCACTGAGACAGAATTACTTTAAGCCTCATGACTGACCTATGTAACTGTTGTGTGTGTCTGTATGGACAGTCCAGGTGAAATTGGTGTGTGTGTGTCTGCAAGAACACAGCCAAGCACTGTGCTAGCTCTATGTCCTGGTATGTTGCACAGGTGTGAGAACATGCATGGTAGAGGTGACAGTTCATCATCCCCAACCCTGAGAACTGGCTCTGCCAGGAGTTGCACCTGAAAAACAATGTTCACACAGATAAAACAAGTTTTGCTTTGGTTCTCATGTTTGCGTGTCACTTAACATGCACTGCTGCTTTCTGAATGTAACTGATATCTGCTGGACAAGCTCTCCTCATGAATACACCCAGGACCACAACCCCATGGCTTGCCACAACTGGGTGTGGACACTTCAACCACTGATGGAGCAGTAGAAGTAGTCCCAGTATAGGAGCATGATCAGGCACTGCCATGTTGGCTAACATCACATTATGTGGCTGACCTTATGCCCACATGGATGTTGTCGCCCTCCCAACAGATGTTCCATCACAGGCACTGCCTGTTCCAATGTGTCATTCATCTGAGCCATTGAATTGGCAACATATTTGAGGCCTCACTGGAATGGGTTTGCATAGGCCTACTGGCCGTGTCCAGTGGAATTATAGGGGATGGCTGAATGTCAATCTCAGTGTCTGATTCAACTTCTGCACCCCCTGACTGTGCCTGCGTTTGGCCACTAGCATAATCAGAGTCTGCTACTACTCTGTTTGTGGCTTAATAAAGAGATTTTGGGATTATCTGGCTGTTTCTTGTTTTGCTACTCTATTAGGTAGCAAGAATCCTACACTTCCACAGGCAGGATCACCTGTGATAAACCAGAAACACGGGAAGGAAATTAATACTTACAACACTACAGTTCAATATATGCTAAGAAACTAACACTAGTGCCACTATCACAGATGGTACAGCAATACACACATATACCTGACATCCACCTCAGACATGCAGATAAATGAATACTTCTGTAACGTGCTCATCAGTACTGATATAAAAATGTTTGGCTTGTGTGCAGATGACGCCACACTTGCTACGGAGGATGGTCCCGGAAGAAGTTAAGCAAAATATAAGGACACAGTCATTGCAATAACAGGGGAAAATTTTGGCCTTTATGTGCCCATTAACGATACATTTTACTGAAACTTGGATGACACACCCACCCCTAGATCATGTGTAATGAACATGAATGTGTTAACTGTATCAACTAGTCCCCCACAAAAAATAAATTAAACCAACTTAAGTATTGCTTTCAGTATTTTACTATACAAGAAATATTTAAAAATTGACATAGGTAAGCCTATCTGGAAGCTCCTCCTGGGACATAGTTGTCCTCCCTGAAACAGCAGCACCAACATCAATCACATAGGTTCATAGGAGGTTACTAGGCTAGGAGCCCTTACAAGCCTAGTTATGTAAATCCAAATTTGCCCCAATTGTCCTTATAAAATGGATGTACTTTGTCGAGTTAGTCTGTGGTCAACACCAACTCTCCCTGTCCATGAGGGACATGGGTCCTACCCTAGGGTGAATTTGCAGTCTCCCATTCATTTGTCCAAGTTGCACTTAAATAGAGCCCATGAGGAGCTCTTCTTCACATGAATTGGAAGTTTGTTCCAGAGGAACATCACCTGAAGAACAATCTTCACACGGATAAAACAAGTTTTGCTTTGGTTCTCATGTTTGCGTGTCACTTAACATCTCACAAACCTGGACCAATGGCCCACACATGAAGCAGATGGAATGCCTGCAGACATTCTCAATTTCAAGGATACATTGTTGCATTTTTTGCTTTCCATCGTGGAAATGCACCAAGTGGTTTTGCACAGCAGTTAGTAACTTTCTCCAACACCTGCAGGTCTAGAATACCTGTGGAGAAGAAGCAGACAGGAAACAATTTCAAAGGATGCATTCTATCAAGGTGGTTGGACACCACACAAACATGTTAAAAGGCATTGTACAGCAGTTAATACACAGAACTTAATAATGAATGTTGAAATATTCAACTTTTTTTTTTTTAAACTATTCCTGTGGCAGCAGGTGTAACTGTAGAACTGCAGTACAGATGATCCTGGATACTAATACTGCAAGTTCCAAATATTTTTACTGTTCCATTTTACTTTATATTAAAATATTACACACCCTACACTCAATTTTAATAAACTAATCTGAGTTATTTGTGTGAGTTGAGGGTATATGACTAATGTTTCAGTCATCATAATTGTGTTCCCTGGCCTTGGATAGTATTCAGGCTTCAATAACAGTCATACACACACAAATGTATAAACCATGTCCTTGTCAGGTCACAAACCTACATTGTTAACCCCTCAGTCTGTCTTGTGTATTTATATGTAAATAAATGAGTAGGTCTGAGAACAACTTCTTTGGCAAGGATGAAAAATCACTGCTGTGGAAGAAAATGTTTTGTCCCTTATGTATAGGTTTGAATTCCACATTGTAAATTTGTTTTCATCCATGTGTAAAACCACAAAAAAAAAAGTCGGGTCAGAAAATGTATGCCCCCAGTACATCTGCAAAGTTAAATCACCCATCAGTTACAGCAGCTAACAACCCTCAAACTAATGCCAAGTGTCACATTAACCTTCCAGTTTTAAAAACTGCTTTCCTCCCTATTTGGTACTGTTGCTCTCCAGGTTTGTGCACTAGCAGTTAATGCAATAACAAGCATTGGCAGCATATCATTCTTAACTATTGGTGTTTTCCCTGATTGGATATTTCTGGTTGTAGAAGGGAAGGTATCCAATTTCTGGTGCAGAGGTGGTGTGTTGAGGAGTCCAGAATCTTCACTGGACTGCTTGTAAAGGTCCACAGCTGAAGAGACAGGGGGACTATACTGGCTCCCAGTACACATCTGAGGCTTGGAATAGGCTGGCCAAGGCTGCCTGCAGTGTGACTGGCATTCCATGCACTGGAGAATAGTGTAGGCATCACTTTAACGATATGAAAAGGCATAAGAAAGATGCATTCAACCAGTGGCTGGATGTGTTCTGGACTGCTGACATCCCAGAGTTGTGTAAGTGTACAGATAGAGAATTTATAGTACATAGAAAGCTGCATATCGGCAAGACTGGTATACATAATGCTCTTCTCTTTATTCCACTGCCAACAGAGAGAATATGGTGACTAGAGATGCCCATGCTGAGTGTCTATATAGACTGGGTGAAGCAAGAAGTATGTATATAGCACAACTATTACTGTTGCTAAATTATTACTTTTCTATGCAGTTGTAGCAAAGTAAGCATGCATATCCTAACTGTAAAAGCAAGCATGCATGCTTCAGTCTAGAAAACAGGTCAACTGTAGTCAGACAGTGTGGGTTCAAATATCGCAAGTAACAAATGTATAGTAAAATTCTTTAAAAATATTTTACATAATTTACTTTCAACATAAGTGGCATAAATGCCCTGCTGTTAGCTTAATCTGTATAATTGGACCAAGCATATGTACAATATATGCACATTACAAGGATTACTTTGAGCAACCCTTACTTAGTAAGTTGTTGTTAAGAAGTATACTTAAATGTAAAAGTTGAGATAAAATACTTTATTTTTGTGATAATCTGTTATGTTGCATATGAAGGTACTAATTTTAGCTCTTTTTTTTTCTCTCAACCCAATCCTTATGTCTCTCTCTTTTTGTGTATTGTCAAAATGTTTCCATGTCTTCCATCACTGACAAACAACAAAATGATTTACAGCACAGGGAGGTAGGCCAACCCCCATGGCTCAATCTGCCCCAGATCTACACCCAGCACATCTGGGACCCAACTGGTATAACTGACAGCTGGTGCTTTGCTACCTTCCAGGATTAATGGCTGAGATGGAGATTTTTATTGCCTGCCAGGAGTTGCCAAAAACACCATTGGTGTACAGTTATGCTGGATGGAGAAGCTGCTCTCACTTATGGCCTGTAGGAGAAGACATCAAGCACTCCAAGAGCAAGTACAGTCCTGTGGGTAAGGAAAAGATTTTCACTGTCCCCATGTTTGATGGGCATGGGCATTTGTTCTACCCTCCCTACCCCAGTCATGATTTCCCCCAACCTGTCATGTCTCTCACTGTTCCTTTGTCTTGTCTTGTTTGCATCTTCTTCCTCAACTGCCCTACTTACATGGCCCATAAATAGCTAGGTCCCTTACCCAACATTCCTCTCTCACTGAAGTAAAACGAAACAAAAAAAAAATGGGCACGTGTCCCACAAAAAAAAATCATCCCATACATAGCTCTCCACTTTACACACTTGGTTTGGTCCAGTTGGCTATACAACTTGATTGTGTTGTCACCCCTCTTAGAGGTGACAGTCCAGATTCAGCTAATATTTTGTACATATTTTCAATTTACACTGTTGAAGCAAATAGCTCTGTTTTTTTTCTACTTGCCTCCTGCATATTCCTGTATTGTTTTAACTTTGTTCTCCCCCCTGCTTGCCCCCATTTCACCACTTTCCTATCTACCCCATTTTAACACCTTTAATCTGGTCAAAAAATAGAATAGCATGCAACACATGTAAGTAAAAAAATTGGCCTGTATGTTTGAGTGGAGTTTGGCATCATGCACCAATGCCAAGTGACAGTGAACGGTTGGCATCACGCACCAATGCCAAGTGACAGTGAACGGTTCTTCATTGGTGAGATTATCTCCACAAAATGCTGCACTAAGGTAACACACAATGAATGTGGAATAAAGAATTATTTCATTATCAATACATATTTATAACTTTTACATACACCTAGATTCAAACCCTATATCATGTGAGCTCCAAAAGAAATTTGTCGATGCATTTACACTTGCTGCCACAGAGTCGGATAAGCAACAGATGTGTTTCATACACTCAGTACTGAGAACTCTCATAATTTTTGCAAGGAGGCTCATGTTTGCTTGCTGCTTAACTATGCACAAACAGGGAAAGGAGTAGAAATGTGCATCTTGCATGTGCAAACAATTTGCCATAGACCGTGCAAACCAGTTGCTTGGCAGTGCATTGCGGAAAGTGCAGAGTCGTATGTATTAGTTATGTTGACTGTCCATTTAGTCTTCATTTCATGAAAGTACATGTAAAACACAAAGGGAAGGCACTTTTTAAGAAAAGAATACATTTATACTGCATCAATCTGTTACCTTCACTCATGCACTTCAAACTTGGTATCTCAGTACTTGTTTACAAATATCAGCTACACTACATAAATAAATAACTGATTTCTTGTATACAATACACATCTGTATAATGACAGTACACATTCAGATTTTCCAAGACTTGTAATAATGTAGACAGCTGTTTGCAAATAGTTACCAAACCTGTCTTTTTAAGGTATACCTGCACATTGGAAACACAACAGCATGTGCTACAGTTTGCACACTCATCAATGTGGTAACATGCAGATCTTTAATACCTTGATAGTTATATATGGCTAGCCATCCATTTCAGACAGGCCTCCAAACATCCAATGATGGTCATCCGCAATAAACTGTCCTGCAGCCTTGTAAAAGTGAGACTTGTGCCATGGTGCTTGTATTAAGGATAGAGTTCTCTACTCTGTGTACTTAGTGGTACTAATATCACTGCAGTCAACTTTTGTGTGTGTCTAATCAGAAGAGCATAACTCTGTATCTTGCATTCATCACTTCAATACCATGTAGTACTAATATTTTGACAGTTGGGCATGTCTACACATAAATTTCATAAAGGCCTTCCAGCATCTTCTCTCAAACATCCAGTGATGATGTCATCCACTATAAATTGTCCTGCAGCCTTGTAAAAGTCAGACTTATGCCATGGCACTTGCTTTAAGTACTGAGTTCTCTAGTCTGTGTATGTAGGTAGGAGCTCTAATCTACTGCAGTCAACTAGTATGCAGGTTTTTTTTTTTGCTCGTTCACTTGATTTACAGAGCATTTTACACTAGCCTAAACCTTGTCATCACAGTAAACAAAACATGCTGGGGGGGTAGGTTCCTGTCACAGAGACTCTCCATACTCTGGAACAGACTGGCCATTCATGTCAAGCAGAGCACCTCATTAGCTCTCTTTAAGAAAAATCTTGACAATTGGATGGGAAATTGGACATTCACCCTGGGGATCACTTCTGTGACTCAGCTCGACAGGGACACAAGAAAATAATTTTTGGGTGGTGAAAACCAGGGAATTTTTATGGCTAGGCTTGTACAGGCCCTAGGACTGATAGCCTAGTACCCACCTATGAACCTATGTGGGATACTGCCATTAGCCTAGTACCTACCTATGTAGGATACTGCCATTACCATCTTCTTGTCATCAGACTCTGCTGATGTCATCAGCTATAGCTGTCTCTCAAGCATGTTCTGTTAATGTCACAGGCTAGTTTAAGATCCCTAGAGAGAGTGACTGTCATGCCATTAGATTTGTGGATGTGCAGCATTTACATCAGAGCAGGGTCAGACACTGGCCTTTAGGCCAGGCACAAGTCACCTCTCAGCAGCTTATACAATACAGAGTACAGTGCCATTGCTTTTAGTTTATCCATGTATGTCATGGCACGCTTTGTAGGCCCTGTATTTTCTTGTTGAGTAATGCCTGTATGTCATCTCTCCAGCTGCTGGGTGAGGTGCATTCAAAAGAGAGCATTGTACTCTATTAGTGGTCTGATGAGTGTTGAGTACAGTGCTGTTATAACATCCTCAAACATGGATGTGATGCCCTGACTAATGCAGTGCATGATTTAGAAAGCTTTCCTTACCACTGTGGAAACATTGTGGTTGAATTTCAGATTGCTATCTGTGTTCCCAGGTCTCACACCACTGGGTTTGAACTTGGGGGGTGGGGTGTCAGTACAGTAATTAGTGGGAAATTCCAATTTCAATAATGGCACTTTTTTGTGTACAGTTTTAGACCATGTGGCTTGGCCAACTGTCATTTGTCTGTTAGCCCCTCCTGTAATATGTTAACATTGCGGGGGACTCTGATTGCACCCAAGTTGCAATCATCATCAAACTTGGTAAGTCAAAGACCATCTAATTTACCTTGGACATCCGAGAAATGGATTCTGAACAGTAAAGGGCCCAGCACAGATCCTTAACAGCACTGATGACAGCTCTACTGGTAGAGGTTGAGTCGCTAACTTTGACAGTATGTGTTCTGTTATTGAGCCAATTGGCTAACCATTTAGTCACATAAGGGTTAATCCCCAGCTGGGAGAGTTTATCAATGATAACCAAGTAAGGGATTGTGTCAAAAACTTTTAGCCAGATCAAGATTGGCGGTATGCACTGCTTTACCTTCCTTCAGGGCATTGATGACTTTCTCAAAGAAGTCTGCTAGGTTTAATAAGCATTATCTACTGTTAATGAAGCCAAATGTAGGTTGGGACTAGAGTTTAATGATCACCTATGTCCTTGTTGATAAGGTCCATGATTATTCTTTCCATGGTCTTGCAGATGAGACTGGTTAAGACAGTTCCCATTCCACGATCGCAGTGACAATTGCAGTATGGCATAGGTTTGCAAGTGTCTACATACCATCATTAAATGCTCTGTTTGGTTACAGATGTGCCATACACATGTTAATCTGTGATATACACAACAGTGTATCACATGTTTTGATAGAGTTGCAACCTTGGGTAAGTGTGTGTAAAGTTGTGTTGCTAGAAGCAAGGATTATTGAGTGAGTCAGCAGCACTATTGTGTGATTATTAGCATTTCTGTCAGCAAATCTTCTGTATGAGCTACAAACAACTTATCTGTAATGTGTCCTGGTATGGCATCAGGCTGGGCTGCTCAAACACACCTTGCCCATGAAACAAACACAGGCATAGGTTGTGAAGTTGATGTAGGTGCATGACATTGTTACAGCTGTGTGTATGGAATTTGATGAATGACTGGTTATATGTGTAGGTCTTTTCACAAGTCATGTATTCCAATACAACTGAATGTTAAGTGGAATACACAACTAAGCACAGCTGTGCACGTGGATGCCACCAGACTTGCCCCTCCAGAGTGAACAGACAATCCGCTAGCTGACTGTGTCACATGTCACTCCCCTGTCCATCAGCCAAAGTATGCATGCAAAGTTTACTCTGTGTCTGTGCTAAGGAGGGCAACACATCTGTGTGATCCCTATGGCTAATAAAACAGAATGAACGGGCAGTAACATCACAGATCATCTATAGTGCGACTCGGAACATGGACCTACCAGATACAGTTGGATCCATAGTTCAACACAATCTCCAGATGGAACATATTCCCATAGAAGGGTGTACATCAACATGCATCCATCTGACTGGGAGGCAGCACCTGATGCATACATATATAGACAATCCCTGAATCTCCTCATTTGTGAGCTAGACCAACCAATTTGGCATGGACCTTTTCTAAATGTACACTGGTAATACCCTGGCTGTGTTTAAAAGACGTGTGATTTCTTCATGCTGTATCCATCTCTGTTAGATGCCCTCAAAAAGATTAAAAAGGGCATGAATGATGACAACACTTTTATCCTGCAGAACTTGACCATGTCAAGGCATTTGGCACAAATCCACACTGAGTTATTACTGCAACACTGTCACAAGTGACCATAAACACACATATCAAGTGGGTCATATAAGTGACATTTAAATATGTTGGTGTGTGAAGTGACCTATATCTATCATAGTCCAGTGATCAGGTCATTACCTCAGGGCTGTGTGCTAGGCCCATTCCTGTCCATTGTTTAAGTCACAGACTTTAAGAATGAGATGCACATCCTGTATCCAAACAGCTGTCTGGAGGACTACAGATTGTCTGAAGTCATTGAATCTAATTGTGATAGTAGTATAATGCAGACATTATCAGTGCACACAAGATTGCTGCTACAGCCATGAAAAGACATGAGAAGAAGCAAAATCATGGGGGGGGGGGTTAAATTATAAAAGCAAATGCACACCCAATGATAATGTAGACAGCACATACCTATGAGAAGACCAAGATGTATTTGATGTGTACTGAGGTAGATGGTTATGCATAATGTCCACCAGCATGTGCCCACAGTCACAACTCCTGAGTATGTGCAGAACATCCACATCAAATACCATTATACATCCATAGCTCACAGCCTTCATCACACCAATAACTGACTATAATGCACCTTTTTCATGTACCTCCCTACACATCTTCGAGGGATGCATAACTCAAGTGTACCACTTTTGCCTCAATGTGCTCCTATGCATCTTATTGGCCATACCTAATTATTCTTTTTGTTACATAAAAGTACCTATCTGGTGTGGAACCCCCATCAAGGTGTTATGCCAGATACATGTGTGATACCTTTTCTGATGATGCACTCTGTACATACATAGCTTATTTCCAACACTGATAGCATGGATTACATTCATGACAATGTGGATTGTCTCATATATATGCCCTGCACACCTATTACATTCATGACAATGTGGATTGTCTCATATATATGCCCTGCACACCTCTCCTCTAGCCTGGATTAAACATAATCTCACATACAGGTATAGCAGTGTCCCTCCTAACACCTCCAGCAGATGTTAAAGTGCCAGGACAGTGTGTTTGATTCCCCTCATAGATTGCTGACAGCTCATAATCGTTGTACAAGTGTGTTCGTGCAAAACCATCTATGATCACTCACAATCGCATATGTTATGTTGGAGACGGGGGATTACTGTTGGTATTATTCTGATATTGTCCATAATTGTGCATGCTTCTGTTTACTACTGTTCATGAGCCTGTAACTGTGCATTCCACTTGGTTGAGACCTCTGCTGACATTACAGACATACTCAGGCAACACATTTTGCACAGCTTCACAATATGCAGCTAGCCCCTGTTGTATATAACCTCCTTGATATATGTCCTCTCCATTGTTCATGTCAAGATGCTTATATTACAAATTTTCTCCATTATTTCACCTTGTGTGACAGTCATGTAATATACATTCACAGTGCAGTCCTTACTTAATCATGTCAATATGTGATTAGGATTCCTGCTTCAACTACCTTCATTGACATGCCCTCATCTGCTGTACATAGACATGTTTCACCTGCCCTCTCTCCCTGTGTTCATTCCTGCAGTTTATCTGTGTGCCCCTATTCAGTACACATGCTTCCCCTGACACTTTATTTTTAATGGCAGTCTTTGTGCCATTACGGATTATTTACACAACTGTTGTTCAGTGTGCCTGACACAGGTTTCCACAATAGTCTGCACTGTGTACACTTTCATATAATGTATTAGAACTAAATACATTGCTTTATTCATAACACTGGCAATCTTTCCTACATACCGCTCAAACACGCTGAACTAGTTTGCCCGTAGGTAAACAGATTTACATGTCTGCTGCTGTCTGTTTTGCTGTAACATGAGGCATGACATGAATATGTCATGAGCATTGCTGCTCATTGCACAAACACACCTCTGTGTAGGCTTCACACTAAGCATATGCAGAGTTTATTAAATCCCCAGGCTGGTATTAATTGCCGTACAATTTTCTCAATACAATACTTCCATGACGGCATTTGATTTCTTTCCCTTATTGCTCTGTACTCTTGTGGTAAGACTTTACGTTGTTAATTTTGTTGCACAGTAATATAGCCTATTTACTTCTGTTATATCATATGAATTTCTGTTAAAACAAATGAACACAGTAATCAGGACTAAGACTTTTAACATTTTGGCTATCAACTTTCTGTAATTATTTCTTTTATCAATCTTAATAGAGTTGTCCATCTCTATTAAATCAAGCAACTCTTCCCTTAGATCTTTTTTCTTCTAAAGTGAGGACACATTCTTTGTTCTCTGTTTCCTGCGGGCATTCTACAAGAAGTTCCAGAACAACATCCTGTGACATATTCTCTTAAGTTGCATCTTGCATCATCCGTTGCTCTTTTATGTGGAAACACACTGTCCTGTCACACTACATCATTGATTGCATTAGTAACGACTGTTTCCTGTTCCTTCACTTGCTGTGAAACTCCAACTTTTGTACTGGTTTCCTACTAAAAGCTCCAGAGTATCTTCATGTGGCAACTGATGAGATGCTTCCTGTTCTCCTTTTTCTCCTTAATTTGAGGACTTGTTCCATCATGCTGTGACATTACCAGAGCTGGATTTTCTACACTAAATCCTTCACTTCACAGGTAATCCATAACTTCAGTTTCTATTTCTTTAACTTCTCCATTACTAATCATCTTTTCTACTTCCCCCCTTTGTTTTCTTATTTTTTGTATTGTAAAATTTTCCATATCTGCATGCCTTTGCCTGTATTTCTTTTCAAATATATTTGGTGCTGCTATTTTTGTATTGAGTAGATGTTCTTCGTGTTTCACTGTTGCAGTCATCACACTTGGGTTATCCTGCCAGGGGTAGCCCTCAGTCGACCCGAATACCAGGCTTAGTATTTCTGCATCAGTTGCTATCGCTTCAGGACTGATGTCAGGTCATCAGTGGTATAAAAACAGGCAGCCGCCACCATTACATCAGTCTTTCTTGCCGAGGAGCCTGAAGTAGAAGCAGTTCACATGAGTGCCAGTCAGCCGTTACCTGAGTTTTCATTTCCGAAATTGAAGTTGAAGTCTTCTAAATCTAAGTACCCCATTGGGGATCCTTTTTTGTGCTCTAAGCAATGTCAAAAAAAGTTAACAATTGTCTCACCTGTGGAAAGCAAATACCACACAGAGATTTCCATTCTTACTGCATCACCTGTTTATGCCCAGACCACAACGTACCTCATTGCTGGGTTTGTGCTTTGTTCAACACCCAAACTATTCGTTGTCAGGCCCTTATTGTAGCTAAATAGTTTCACTTTCAATCTCCATATTCTGAAATGGCTTCGGTAAGCCATCTGACTACCGATCTTCTGAAAAAAAACATAAGGATAAAGACGGAGACGGACCGTACAGGTCCAAAACTGCCAACAACGCTTCCATTAAGCTATTCGCCAGTTCACCAGCACTCAGGCACTTCGATGGATTCGCAGTCCACTACTGAGACCCGTTTGGAGTCTGGTATGCCGCGAGACTCTTCTTTAATTACGGAACCTGTGAATGTCTCTACCTTGGATGGGTCCGGAGCCGCTGTGCAGGCACCGGCTTCTGAGGAAGCTCTTCATACTATCGATATTCAACACAAACAGACTTCTTTCATGTCTTCAGTTCTTTCTAAAACTACAGAGTTTCTAAGGCCCAGAGTACAAGCTACACCTAAAAAACCGGCGACCCAAACTAAAGCGCTTGCTTCCTTGCCACAATCACAGATGTTTAAAATTGTTATCATGCTGAATAGGGGGAGCTAGCCTTCCCCAGCTAAAAGAAAAAATAGACTTGTTTCCAGCAGCTTTATCTGACAAAGAATCAGACGACTCTGAGGTTTCTGATTATGAAGACATGCCCTTATCTGCCTATGAGGATTCAGATGCAGAGGAATCCATTCCTTCTGCCTCTCCTCCAGAGTATTTTTCTTTTGGTGAAACCCTATATACTTTGAGAGAGCATTTCCATTGGGAATGCCAGGATTATCCTCAGTCCAAAAAGAGACTCAGGGAATTTTTAGATTTATCACAGCACAGACCCTTAGCTATCCCTCCTGTTCTGGATGATGTCTTTATGGAATCCAGTCTAACTCCTGATACTTTACCCCCTGCTCCCAGGAAACCTGACGGGTACTACAGAGTCTCTGACTCGCAAATTTCTTTTAAAAAATCCTACTGCTGACCCAGAGGTCATCTCCCAAGAACCAAAAGGAATAAAAGCAACTACAGGTAAGAATCCCACCCCCTCAGACAGGGATTCCCAAGCGTTAGACAAATTGGGTAAAAAGTATACACCTCTGCAACTCTTGCCTTTAGAGCTTTAAATTGTCATTTCCACATGATGAAATACCAGCAACATACTATGGAACTTGAGCAAAAATTATCTACCTTCCCTGACTGCAGAAAATAAAGAATTACAGGAGCTTATGCATTCTGCAAGCCAAGTCAACAAGCATACCCTGAAATGTGGGTTTGACACCCTAGAAGCATCTTGCAGGGCAAAAGTCACAGGTTCTGTACTTGGGCATGCCTGGCTTAAGGAGCAGACCTTGCCAGACCATGTCAAATCAAAATTATTGGATGCACTTCTGAACAAAGACAATCTGTTTGGCACCAAAGCAGAAGAGGTTTAAAAAAGATGGAAGAAAAAGCTAAGTTTATGCAGACAGTCAAAGATTTTTTTCCAAGTGCAGCCTCCAAGATTCAGTAGGCATTGCCCCTCAAAACATTGGTCCTTTCCAGCCCCCTTAAGGCCACCTCAGACTAGACCTAGGTGAAACAGACCCCCCTCCAGACTACAGTGTCAAGATATGGAGATCTAAGCAATGGAGTACCTCCACTTCTAAAACAGGGAGTGCTAAGCCACCCCCTTATGGAAAGAATGCACAATGACATCTCAACTCCTCCCTTCACCTCTGCCCAATTGCTGATGCCCCTTGGAGGAAAACTTGCCCACCATGCAAAAAACTGGACCTCCATCACCAATGATCGATGGGTCCTCAACATAGTATCCCAGGGGTACAAATTTTATTTCCACACGCTGCCAACCCCAAAAAGGTTCCCAGATCTTCCTTTAAACCAGTAGGCAGAGGCACAAAACCAAGTTCAGTCCCTGCTTTCCATAAGGGCAATTCAGCCTGTTCCTGCAGAACAGATAGGCCAAGGTTTTTATTCCAGACTTTTCCTGGTACCCAGAAAAGAGGGTACCTGGCGCCCAATCTTAGATCTATCCATTCTAATCACCACCTTGGTGGTACCAAAATTCAAAATGCTCCCCCTACAGCAGCTTCTCCCTATGCTGTCCAAAGATGCCTGGTTAGCCACCCTAGACCTAAAGGAGGCCTATCTGCATATCCCAATCAGGGACTCCTGCAGGAAATATCTACATTTCAGGGCAGGATCTATGCATTATCAGTTCTCTGTGCTTCCCTTTGGCTTATCCACTGCTCCCAGAGTTTTCACAAAATGCCTGGCTCCAGCCATTGCCTATTGCAGACAAAGAAATATTCAAATTTACCCCTACTTGGACGATTGCTTGATTCAGGCAGTCAGGTAAAGCTTTTGCTGTACCTGACATTTGTAAAGGACCTTCTAACCTCACTGGGGTACACTATCAACAAAAAGAAATCCAAACTAGTTCCCAGTCAAAAATTGTATTCCTGGGAGCAAGCTTGGACACAGCATCCCAGATGTCATTCCTTACTCCAGAAAAACAAGCCTATCTGACAGGCTACTTCTCTCAAATGGCCACCAGTACCCAGTTATCTGCAAGGAAAATCCTGAAAAGCTCTAGGGTTCGTGGCCTGCATTCTACTGATTCCATATGCCAGACTGCATATGAGGAAACCTCAATGGTACTTAAGTCTTTGGTGCCATCATTCTCAGGACCTGGAAACTATCATACCTATGATACCTTGTCTAAGGAAAGAGTTCCTTTGGTGGGTAGCAGCATGCAACCACAACAAGGGGCTTCCATTTACTCAACCCCATGCCACCCAGAACCTAACCACAGACGCATCAGATTATGCCTGGGGTGCACATCTGGATGGCAGGTGCATTCAGGGCCATTGAAGCCCAAATCAAATTTATCTGCATATCAACTAGAAAGAGATGCTAGCTGTTCAGCATGCTCTGACAGCTTTCAAATTCCTACTCTCTCCGGGGCCTCTACTAATCAAAACCGACAACACCATAGTAATATGGTACATCAACAAGTAGGGGGGAACCCACTCTTACCTACTCTGCAGCCTAGCCATGACCCTTTGGAACACGGCCTAAGCCATACATTTTAAACTACAAGCTCAATTCCTGCCAGGCAACCAAAACTCTCAAGCAGACAACTTAAGCAGAAATCTCCTAGACCCACACGAGTGGCAGTTAAACCACACCACCTTCAGCCTTGTAACCCAGAAATGGGGTACCCCAAAGGTGGACCTATTTGCCTCCCACTACAACCACCAGCTCAGCAAATTCTGCACTAGGGAACCTCACAGCAAGCCCTGGAAAGTGGATGCCCTATTTTTCCAGTGGGCAAACCTCTCACTTTATGCATTTCCCCCTCTACCTCTTCTTACAAGAGTATTACTCAAGATAAGGGAGGAAAGACCAAGGGCAATCCTGATTGCCCCAGACTGGCCACGCCAACACTGGTACCCACTACTGCACAGTCTGTCACCATTGCCTTCATGGCACCTCCCCCAGATTCCAACTCTAACAGCAGGAGGGACAGTTCTTGCATCTGCAATTGCAGACCCTGAACCTAGCAGCCTGGCTTATTCTATTCCTTGACTTCTCCAGTGGCCAGCCTAAGCAAGCAGGTCCTGGATGTCATATGGGAAGCCAGATGACCCAGTAATAGAAAATCCTATGCTGTCAAGTGGAAAAGGTTCATGGATCCAGACTAAAGGAGCTGACCCAGCACAGTCCTTACCTCTCATCCTGGATTACCTAGCAGACCTACTCCACAGGTGCCTAGTCTTCTCTTCCATTAAAATCAATGTCTCTGCTATCTCTGCACATTACAGCACTAAGCCACCTCTCTTCTCACACCCTCTCATCAAGCAGTTCCTGAGAAGGGCTAACAATGTAAGGCCACCAAGAAGAGCCTCTACCCCTGCTTGGGAGCTTAACTGTGTTAGAAAAGCTCCCGCTACTCCCCTTTGAGCCTGCAGTGTCATCAGAGTTAAAATTCTTTTCTTGGAAAACAGCCTTGCTTCTGGCCATCACTTCAGCTAGAAGAGTGTCTGAGCTACAAGCACTTATGGCTGTGGAACCCTTCATTTTTCATGCTGACAGGGTCTCCCTCAGGACTAACCCAACTTTCATGCCTAAAGTGGTGTCCAGTGTGGCTCTCAACCAATCTATCCATTTGCCTATCTTTTTTCCCTAAACCTCAAAATAAGGGGGAAAGGATCCTGCACTTTTTAGATGTGCACAGACAGCTCAGATTCTACCTTGATAGGACTAAGCCCTTTAGGATATCTGACCAGTTACTAGTCAGCTTTGCACCAGGAGCAGAAGGCAAGGCCATATCAAAACAAACCATCTCCAAATAGAGATAGCTCACAGTATCCATTTCTGTTACAAACACCATAGAAAACCACCCCCTCAGAGGGTCAGAACACATTCCACTAGGGCAACTTCAACCTCTATAGCCTTTCTCAGAGGAGTCCCTACCAGGGACATTCTGGAAGCTGCAACTTGAGAGTTCTGTTCATACCTTCACAAAGCATTGCCACCTGCCTATCTTTTCCAAATCCTACTAGCTATCCCCAGCTCTTCTTGATTGCCTCCACTCATTCTTCAGCTTTGAGAATCAACCCAATTGTGATGACTGCAACAGTGAAGCATGAAGAACATAGTACAGTTGTGTACACTTACCATAAATGTAGATGTTCGAGTGTATTCACTGTTGCAGTCCTGGTTTCCCACCTTCCAGCCCTCTTGTCTCTCTCTCTTCCTCACTCCTTACAGGGCTATTGGTATTTACTTTTTACTGGTGGTGTTATTCTGCCATAACTTAGTTCCCTATTGGGAGCTTCTGACATATGGGGCAAGAAAAACTGATGTAATTGTGTTGGCTGCCTGTTTTTATATCAGTGACCACCTGATGTCAGTCCTGAAGCAACAGCAACTGACACAGAAATACTAAGCCTCTGGTATTCGGGCTGACTGAGGGCTACCCCTGGCAGGATAACCCAAGTGTGATGACTGCAACAGTGAATACACTCTAACATCTACATTTATGGTAAGTGTACACAACTGTATTTTTTGCTTTCTCTTTTGCATAAATATTACACCATATTAAATCTTTTTCTTTCCCATGTCGATATCTCTTCAGATGTTTCCTGCTCTACCTGCTTCTCCTTACTTTGGTTGCTCATTGTTCCATCATGCTGTGATGTAACCTGTGTTAGACTTTCTAAGCTGAATCCTTCACTTCACAGGTATTCCATAATTTCTTCTATTTGTTAACTTCTACTTTATAAATCTTCCCTTCTGTATTCCCCCTTTGTGATACTATTTTCTGTATTGTGAAATTTTCCATATCTGGGTGCCTTTGCCTGTATTTCTTTTCAGATATCTTTGGAGCTATCTTTTTGTATTGATTAGTTGAGCTTTCTCCTTTGCATATATATTACACCATATCAGATCTCTCTTTCTTTCCCATATCCCTGTTCCTTTTTTTATACCTTTCAAAAAATCTGTAGGTTTTTTTATTCTTTATATTTGCATATGACAGGGTGCCTAGAGAGGAGTTGTGGTATTGTATGAGGAAGTCAGGAGTGTCCGAGAAGTATGTAAGAGTGGTACAGGATATGTATGAGGGTAGTGTGACAGCAGTGAGGTCTGCGGTGGGAGTGACGGATGCATTTAAGGTGGATGTGGGGTTACATCAAGGATCAGCTTTGAGCCCTTTCTTATTTGCAATGGTGATGGACAGGTTGACAGATGAGATAAGACAGAAGTCCCCATGGACTATGATGTTTGCAGATGACATTGTGATCTGTAGTGAGAGTAGGGAACAGGTGGAGGAGACCCTGGAGATATGTTCTAGAGAGAAGAGGAATGAAGGTCAGCAGGACTAAGACAGAATATATGTTTGTGAATGAGAGGGAGGATAGAAGAATGGTGAGGATGCAAGGAGTAGAGGTGGTGAAGGTGGATGAGTTTAAATACTTGGGGTCAATAGTTCAGAGTAACGGTGAGTGTGGAAGAGAGGTGAAGAGAGTACAGGTAGGATGGAGTGGGTGGAGAAAGGGGTCAGGAGTGATTTGTGACAGATGAGTACCTGTAAGAGTGAAAGGGAAGGTCTACAAGAGGGTAGTGAGACCAGCTATGTTATATGGGTTGGAGACAGTGGCATTGACAAAAAGGCAGGAGTTTGAGCTGGATGTGGCAGAGTTAAAGATGTTAAGATTTGCACAAGGGTGGACATGATTAGGAATAAGTATATTAGAGGGTCAACCCAGGTTGGAAGGTTTGGAGACAAAGGCAGTGAGGCAAGATTAATTTGGTTTGGACATGTGCTGAGGAGGGATGCTGAGTATATTGGGAAAAAGATGCTAAGGATGAAGCTACCAGGTAACAGGAAGGCCTAAGACAAGGCTTATGGATGTGGTGAGAGAGGACATGCAGGTGGTTGGTGTGACAGGCCAAGATGCAGAGGACAAGAAGAAATGGAAACAGGTGATCCGCTGTGGCGACCACTAATGGGAACAGCCAAAAGAAGATGATATTTTTGAACTTCTTCAGTTGCTTCCCAAGGTTTCTTGGTCTGTATAATGTTTTTCATGAATCTGTTGTATTAATGAACACAAATTAGCATTTGAAACTTGTGAGAATATTTTTCTTTCTTCTAATTTTCTCTCAGTCTTTAGGAATATCTTCTATCCAGAATTTCTGGGCTTCTTGCATAATGGTAACAATATATAATTTCTTTCTTAACCTTAATCATTCCCTCTATCTTTATGGTTCTTTTTTGGCCCATCAGTTTTTGTGGACAGCTACTTCCTACTACAACAGGACAGCCATCCCTCCCTTGAATCTGGCCTAATGTCATTGTACGAATGTTTCCATGTCTTGAGGATTCTACACTGTAATTTTTTCTAGTCCTGCCACTAGTACACCTACCAGGATCGGGCACTTTTTTATCCTGGGACTTGCGCACTCAGCCTACTTCTGTCCATGAGATATAAAATACAGTATATATATATATATATATATATATATATATATATCATCTTGGTGAGATTTTGTAACAACAATGTTCAACTCATGAAGGTACATAGCAAGACTTGAGGATGAATTCAATTCCAGCAATGAACAAAAAGCAATGAAAATACCCACGAATTAAGTGTTTGCACAAGAAAAATCTAAATAGTCTCAAGAACAACAAGTGCTACAACACAAACATGGCTACATGGTAAAATGAAACTTTAATAAAAATAAATAAGTGCTTTCACATCTTAAATGGATGCTTCAGCAGATTACATTCATATACTATACAAAAGCTCCCTAAATACTACCATGCCATTTCAAATCATCCAGTCAGAGCTATCTTCATCACTATAATCAATAAACATCTTAAGACAACCTATTAAAAACATATAATACATTTGACTTTTATAATAAAAGCAAAAACATATCTAAAATATATAAGGACAACAAAAGCCAATGGGGGGGGGGGTCTATCTTAGATGAATGGTTTAATGGAGACCCTTTTCATCACTAATTAAATGGGAAATTCTCAATCCCAGTCCTGTTATGATGTTACTGTAAATATGCAGAGGATGTAGACTGTTTCTATGTAAAAGGTGATTCTCTTACATTTCTTCTGATGCATATTAGTAGAGATCACATTTTTACATCAAGAAAATGGATACTTTCTCTCGGCCATCAAAAAATTTGTAGTGTTATTTAAATAAGAAATGGCTTCAACCAAGCATTGCTCAGAGCCATTCCACAGCAAATATTTTGACAAATCTCCTGTAAAATGATATGAGCTGAACAAGGGTGTCATCAGCCATAATGTATGTGCTCTCCCAGTATGCCATCACCAAATGGGCGTATGAGTTTGCACAAGGGGTCCCCATGGCTACCCCTCTTTTTTTGCAAGTAATACTGTTCATTATACAGAAAAACATTACATCCAATAGGATACCATATAGGCAAACTGCTTCTGTATTTTCATTAGATAAAAATTGTCTAACAAAATCAACTCCATCTTCATTAGGTATCGAGGTGAAGAGGGATGTAACATCTAATGCTACGAAAAAACATTCAGGATCACACCTGTCTGAAAAGACTAAATCTGCCAATTAAGTGCTCTGTATCTCTTAAAATCAATTCTACTTTATTAACTAATGGTCTGAGTTTCTTCATAAAAATGGAGGTAGGTTTTGTTAACCATCCCTGACTGGCAACTATGGGTCTAAACGGAGGATCCCATAAGTTTTTACGTACCTTACATAAATCTCTTATTGTAGGTACTCGAGGAAATTCAACTAAAATATATTTATACAAGTCACTATCAATTTGATGAGACATTAGCAAATCGTACAAATCAGCATTCACATTTTTAATTATCTAAGATCATAACCAGTCAAAGGCATATAAGTTCCAGCATCATAAAAATCCATGTCCATAACAACTGTAGGCCCTCCTTTGTTGGCTGGTCGAACTATAATACTCTTATTCTGCAGAAATTTAACAGCTTTGAGCTCATCATTATAACTTGTTAAAATTATCAGTCTCAAACAGGTGTAATAGGTCATCTTCACATGATTTGTGAAATACTTCGAGTAAGAGGTGCAACACTGGAGTAAACGTACTTGGTTTTCTAAAAGGTATCTTATATAAATCATAATTATTGACATTATTACTAAACATGAGGCTGCACATAATGTTCCTAAGAAAAACTTTAACGTCTACAATAATATCAACATTCAAAGTTGGAATAAAAGATAAGCCTTTCTAGAAAAGGCTTCTCGCAGCTTCTGTCAAAACATACTGAGAAATATTAATCACAAGAGAAGAATTTAAGTCCAAACCTTCCTGAACTTCTGACCCTCCTCTTGATTCTTGTACAAAGTTGAGCTTCTTTTCATGCCCCTGCTGTGCAGCCTCTGTCTCACTTGCTGGTTCCATATCTGTAGTGGAGCCATCAGAAAAACCTGTGAAGTGTTAACATCACTGTTCACTGCAGTCACTGGTATTTTTCTTTTGACATCAACCACACCAGTAGTAAGCAAAATGTTTAATGTAGAGCACCATGATTTCCCTTTAAATGTAGCAGCAGTGGAGCCCATTGATCTGTGTCCCATTGTGTTGAGGCTAGCATCTGCTCTAGCTGGAGTAGTCCTGATAGATCAGCATTCAATGTCTCTAGCAATGATTGTTTCACTTTCCTACATCTCTGATTAGTCATAGCAGTGTTTGCTTCATTCAAGGATTGGTTCTGTGACTGAGATGGTGGTTTTAATTAGTTATCTGATTCAGTTGCATTGTAAGTATGAGAGTTAGAGTTCTCAGTTTGTATTGGTTCCCTGGGCCATGAAAAAATGTGTCCTTTAGAAAAATCACTGTGGTCCCTTTCCAATTTCTTTTTCTTCTGCAGGTGTATATGAAACTCTGATGCTATAACATTACTGAATAGGTTATCAATAAAGGCACTACACCTACCTGATGGTAGAGTTGAGATAATCTCATTTTGTAAACCAAATATTTCATTCATAATTGTATTCTCTTGTAACATTTGGTGGTCGGTCAGTAATCTCCTATACATATTACTGGTATCAATGTTGACTTTTTGCTACTTAATAAATCTGGAAATTGAGTGCCATAGGTAGGCATATTTAATACCCACAAACCTCGTGGAATCACTTTAAAGCATAGGCATGCTTCTAAATATTTGCATTGCCATTGTATATGTTTGTCTCAATAATTTATTACTTATCTTTCTGGTTAGCCACATAACCTTTCCTTTGTTCATAATATTTGTGGTAGAAATTGCATTTACATCACATGCAAGTAGTGGATTCCTTTCAGCCAACATCAGCCTTTTAAACGAATTCATCCTGTTCTTTAGAGCTGCTGTTTCAGGGTTACAGTCAAGCTCAATTTCCACGCCTTCAGCCATGATCCAAGGGGCCAAACCAAACAGAAGCACGAACTAACAGCAATGAAAAGCCCCAAGAATTAAGTGTTTGCACAAAAAAACTCCAAATAGTCTCAAGAACAAGTGCTACGACACAAACATGGCACCATGGTAAAAATGAAACTTTAACAAAAATAAATAAGTGCTTTCACATCTTAAAAGGACGCTTCATCAGTTTACATTCATATACTATACAAAAGCTCCATAAAGATTACCATGCCATTTCAAATCATCCAGTCAGCGCCATCTTCATCACTACAATCAATAAACATCTTAAAAACATATAATCCATTTGAATTTTATAATAAAAAGCAAAAGCATATTTAAAATATATAAGGACAACAAAAGCCAATTACTTATTGAGGGGTCTATCTGAGATTAATGGAGACCCTGTCATTGAGGCCATAATACCTATCTGCCTTATAATCCACTTTTTCTATTTTCTCAGTGAAATTTTTGATATTACCTAAGTGGGGACTCCTATGAATAAGCTGTAAAACCATAAACCTAAATTTGTGAACAGTCCCATTCTTTAGGAGATGTTTTCCTGTCTTCCACTTTGTGTATATCCTGGGTATGTAGGCAATACTCAGCCACATTTGATTGGCTGGAGCACAAGTGGACCTATACTGCTCTTAGAGTAGCCTCTTGAATCACTGAGCCTTGTGTCAGTAGTACTCAGGATTGGGACTCATATCCATCTGGCCCAGCAGTGTCCAGTAGCTCAGACTGAGGAGGGTCCAGTGTCTCCCCATACCAGAGTTTGAGGTTCAATGTCTTGATTTTAGACATTTTTTTAAGTCTTTTGGTGCTTCTCCATGCAGGTGCAGTACTGTAGTGTTAAGGAACATGATCTGATGCTAGCATCAGGCCTGTCTTGTTCCAGCTTCACCTCTTTGGGGGTGCACACCCAAGCATGTGATCTCTGTTACCTGATTCTCAGCACTCCGTTACTGCAAGCTCATCTTCACATAAGACAGCTGTACTCACATTTGCCTTTGTAGAAACTGGTTGTGGTAAAGTGCTTCCTCCCACTGAGGATCACATGAAGAGTATGAGTACTTGGGAGACCATTATCTCTGAAATAGATAAGGACAATAATCCGTCCGATGGCATCTTCTTTGGAGAAGCCTCTAGGCTAAGGAAGACATCCATGGAATGGCCTATAGTCCCCATTCCTTTCCTCCAGAAACATTTAAATGAGTCTATTGGCAAGACAGAGGCAGGAGCTTTTGTCATTTCCATGTGTAACCATTTAACAAAAACCGTAAATCAGCCTGGCAGTACCAATACTTTTGCTTCAGTGGTTCCAAAGAATGTGGACAATGTTTATAAAATCCACGACTGATTGGAGAAGGAACTAGATAAGGTATCCTATTGATGAATCCTAGTCTGGATCAGAATCTAGACACCAGCTTATTTTGCCACCCAATAAGGAATCTAAAGCTTTGGCTGTGACTGAAGAGAGAGACATCATCCCTCTGCCATTTTGTAGTCCATAAAGCAATGAAAAAGCTTTCTTACATCCCCGAGTCTGGGATTAAGGAAGAGGTGGTTAAGGTGGTGTCTGTGGCCCCTATATTGGGCTGTTATGTAGTCCTGTATAATTTAATCTGCAAAAACACTGTGTATGGAATTGCATGGTTTTACATATACCTTTGTAGGATAATGGTACTGAGGAGCTCATAACATAGGGAAGAACTCGGGTGAATCCATCTTGGATGCTCATTTCACGAAGAAGACTTTGTGAGCAGCATAACCAAGACCTGGGGTACAACCTCTTGATGAAGATGCTGTCTATTTCTAGATGACACCTATGGCCCTCTTTCAGCTCCTTCCCTCCCCCTACTTCTTTTTTCCAGGTTCAGCCAACTCCAAAGAAAATGAAGTAATCTCACAGGCATAGAAGGCATTTAAGTATCACTTAGTCTTATTTCTTTGGATATCTAACATCACTCAAGAATGTGCTCTCTAGCGCTACCCATGGAGTGGGCAGTTCTCCAAATTTACTTAGGATTGGAGAGATGTCATAAAGAACCTTTGGGTTCTGGATATTGCCATGGTCAGCCACTTCTTAAAGCTGTTAGGTTCTGAGTAGGAAGGGCTGTATTATGAATGTTAGTTATTTCCACAGAGCTCTTGGCACAGGCTGAGACATTCAGAGCAAATACATAGATTCCACTCCTGCCATTTTCTGGTTCTGAAGTAGATGGAAGACGTCCATCCTATCCCAGATCTCAGTAAGTTCAAACAGCACATTTAGTAGTGGTTACTCTTTAGGCATCATGCCTCTTTTGCGGCAGTGTAACTGGGTGATATCACTGCACACAGTGGACATTTTCTGGCACATCAGTGTCTGAGGTCTATGCAGTAAGCTCCAATATTTTCCTGTAGCTGGTGCCATGTCTAAGAAAGTGCTGCGGTTTGGCCTCTGCACTGCACTTGGATTTTGGCACATCCCCAAACCCTCCAGCAGTCTTGGATTTGATTACCCCAGGCTCTGTTTGCCTACTGTGTGATTCTCGCAAGTCACTTAACCTGACTTTTCTCACAGGTTTTCTTGAAAAGGAGTGGCATGTCCTGTGGGCTTACCCAGTTAACAAGTTTATTTATCTGAAAAAAGTGTTGTTGACGATTTAAACCTTGCGGAAGACTCTGCTTGTGTTTCCCTACCTGGATGATTGAATGTCGGTGACCCCATCAAAGGACTCCTAGTATTCATGGATTTGGTACTGTAATGGCTGCCATCACAGAGAATTGACCTTATTTACATAGTCAAACCTCTTCACTGATTGTTATTCCTGCCTAAGGAGAGAGAGCCTTGAAAGTCAGAAATGTAGCAGCCTTGCTGAGAATGAAGTAGAGACTCCTAGTGTGGGTCATCCTCTAATATTGATCACCACCAACTTTATAATGTTTTTTGTATACATGAGGATGATGGTATTGTAATGGATTGAAGTCACAGTGGTAGCAGGACCACAGTGTGGTCACCGATCTTATCCCTGTATCAGGCCACCATTATTTGTCCCTGGAGTGATGGTGTCTTTAGTTTCCAAGTGGGCCTTACAGTCCAGAAACTAAACCCACTGCAAGTTCTGATGAGGGGTGCTTCACTGTCATGGTAGGACAGCTCATCTTAAGTCCACTGCAGTTCAAGGAAAATTCCCCCTCCTCTTCTCCCCAAAAGAAGCTTCATATCAGCTGACCAGTGCTTCATGTGGTCTTTCTGGCCCTACAGACCTTGTAAGTGTAGCTATTTGTATGGCCCACTCTGATTCAGTCCAACTGACTATGCATTAAGGGGTACACAGTAATACCAGCTCTGCAGAGCAGCAATGCTCATCTATCAGTGGGCTGGTGTCATGCTTTATGCAACAGAGCAAGGGAAATGTCAAGGCAGATGCATTCTTCATTATTTGGCAAGAGAAGTTCCTCCCATTCCACACCTCATTACAAAATTCATTGAAAAGATCAAAGGGGCGCGTGAGAAGTGTGTGGTTTCAGGATCTTGAAAGCTGTCAAAACAACTGCCTTTCTGATTCAAACAATGTTGGTTTCCCATGGTTGGGGAAGACGGTCGGCTCCACACCAGTGTAGCAATCTGCTCTAGACACTTTAATTTCATTGGCTCTTCCAGCAGTATTGTTGGAAGTGATTAAAGCCACTGGAAAGCATTGCGTCTCTGCCAAGTGGAAGAAGTTCTGTTTGCACAGAACAATATGCAATTTGGTGTTAAATCAGTCATGCTAAAAGTTATGCTTTCCCTCTAACAAATTATTTAACTCAAGTCTTTTTTTTTATGTCACAGCTGAATTGTTTATACATAAAGTTTCCTTGAACTGTGAGCAAACCAAACAAGAATAAATTATACAATGCTAGATCCTCTTCTTTTCAGCCCACCAGTTTTTACAAGTGTAGATGTCACCACAAGATTGATAATGTACAACCTAATTTGTGTGTGCATTTATCAAAGATAATAGCTGAGATATTAATCTGCATTAAGGTACCAAATACTGTACGCAACAAAGTCCAAAAGGTTTAGTATTTTTGCTAGAAATTGTTTGTGTAGGTATTTTTATATCCTAAGCAGACTTCAAGGAATTTTACTTGGGTAGATAGCAAATGTTGAATGTGTAATGGGGAGGGAAGAAATAGGTAAACGGGGAGCATGGTTTTGGGAGTGTAATGAACTGGCAGTTTTTAAAAATTCCCAGTAGAGTCCTCTGTCAGAAATATTGGGGAAACAAATGGCTGAAATTAAGGAAAAAGATTCTTTTGAGCTGGTTACAGGATCTGAATCGGCTAGACATAGTAAGGCCTTAAGTTCAATTCTATCGTCTGCCAGAAAAATAATTACTAGGAAATGGAAATCAAAATCTAAACCAACTGTATTTGAGGTCGTGAATATTATAAAAGGGAGAAAAGAACTGGAAATTGGATCTTTAGAAAAGGAGTACATTACATAAAAAGAAATTTAATTTGTGGGGCAATACATGTAGAATAATGTTCAGGAAGGA
Organism: Protopterus annectens; assembly: GCF_019279795.1. NCBI lineage: Eukaryota > Metazoa > Chordata > Ceratodontiformes > Protopteridae > Protopterus > Protopterus annectens. The sequence goes on along the minus strand of NC_056743.1, from coordinate 1,434,400,834 downwards.
GGGTCAGGGTTTAAGGGAAATGAGCAATTTATATAATGCTGAACTAAACGATAGTTGTTAGAAAGAAAACATATATTTAATGTATAATGTATGTGTGATGATAGGAGGTACTGTTAGGCATCCCAGGAAAAGTAGCACAGTGGATGTGTAACATGTGCCAGCACAGCTGGATAGAATTTTGTAAAGAATTGTCATTTGTATATCAAACTGATTTGTGCAACTGCTCGTGTTGAAAAATGTATGGAAAGAAAAGAAATGTACATGCATTATTGTAACTGAATTAAATGTATATGTTTTGACAGAGGATACTGGAAGAGAAGAGGTTAATTTCAGTCCAGCCAACTTTAAAATATATCTGAAATTAAAAGATGTTATCCCATAGTTTTGAATGGAGCCAGAGATGCAGTGTCTATGCTAGAGAATAGTTTGTAGCTCCTGTAGGAAGAGTGGAACGGTTGTATTGTTTTATACCTTCAGATGATTTAATAAAACTGAGCTAAAGGTCTGTTGTATATTGTAGCATATAGGTGCTAAACCCTCACAACTTCTAGTGATTGGGGGATAGTGCCTTATGACCAGATGTGTGTGATGTCATTCTGTAAGCCATAAATAATATTTATATATTAGTAGAATATTGCTCTCAGGATTCTATAGTCAGTTCTTGGAATCTGGCAAAGGAGGAAGGCCACTCACCCACTTCATCTGCCTTGCTCCAGTAAGTAACCAGGGACTAGTACCCTTTAGATTAGTGAGGAAAATATGGTGAGAATAGTTGCATATTGTTTTTCTGTAACTGTGCAAATCTTTCCAACTGTGGTATTTTTAATATTTCCTGTGACTAAAACTCCTGTTTACTGTAAATAGATATTTAGTGTTTTCATGTTCTTTTATTTATTATTAAATATATTTAAACTTTTCATTGTGGCTGTTCCTTTTAGAAAATTATTTGTTTTAAGAGTATTTGCATATATCTATTTTGTGATAACTGGAGCCCCTACTGAAAGCCTGGCTGTTTGGTCAACATTACCAACTGTATTATTAATAATTTCAATCAGTATAATTGGGTAGACTTGCAAGAGCCTTAGGTATCTGGCTTTGCAGTGCCTGGTGGCAGTGATAACCACCTTAGAGTCTCGGCAAAAGGGAGTATAGCTAGTAAATGTGCCAGCCTTTCCCAGATGTGTGTGTGTGTGTGTGCGCGCGCAAATCAAATCTCAAAGTGTGGTCAGTTACTTGGAGCAGGGACATGAAGCACTGGTTTCACAGAGAGAGTGGAGGACTCTCCTCTGCAGCTGGACCAGTGGGAAGTCTTACTGGGGACCTGGAGGGAGACAGACAGAGAAGCCCAGACCCCAGGCTGAGTGTGTTCGCTGTGTGCTCTTATGGAAAATTGTACTTGATGCGAAGAGGTCTGTATCTGGAATTACTGAGTGTATCCATTTGTATTCCAATGAATGTCCCTCTCCAGTGTCAGTGGCGAGGATTCAGGCTCCATGATTACTGATCCAGAGTAGACGTGTCACAGTATGTAAAAGAAAAAATGTCAGTATGATTTGTTTTCCTTTCTAATAATGCATGTGTGCCTATGTTTTAAGTGATTTAATAAAGGTATTTAAAAATGATACTACACAGTGTAAGAAACTTCTCTGTGTGGAAGATTTTCAGTCCATATATCTCTAGTTTATCACTGTATATTAATCGGACCAGACAACAGTAGTAGATGTAGTGAACTTAACTCATCTTAAGTCAAAACAAAACAAAAAATAATAATAAAAAATATATTTTGTGAAAAGGATGGACATGACTGTGGTGAATACGTATTTTAACAAGCGGGAGGAGCATAGGGTGACATACAAGAGTGGAGGAAGATGCACACAGGTGGATTATATCTTGTGTAGGAGGGCAAGTTTGAAGGAAAGTGGAGACTGTAAAGTGGTGACCAGAGAAAGTGTAGTTAGGCAGCATAGGATGGTGGTTTGTATGATAATGTTGGTGATTAAGAGGAGGAGGAGGAGTGTGAGGGCAGCATCAAGGATCAAATGGTGGAAATTGAAAAAGGGTAATTGTGAGGTGGAGTTCAGGGATGAGTTAAGACTGGCACTGGGTGGCAGTGAAGAGTTACCAAATAGCTGGGTAACTACAGCAGAGCTAGTAAGGGACACTGCTAGAAAGGTTCTTGGTATCACATCTGGACAGAGGAAGGACGACAAGAAGACATGGTGGGGGAATGAGGAAGTACAGGAGAGTATACAGAGAAAGAGGTTGGCAAAGAAGAAGTGGGATTGTCAGAGAGATGAAGAAAGTAGACAGGCGTATAAGGAGATGAGGTGCATGGCAAATAGAGAGGTGGTGAAGGCTAAGGATAAGACATATAAAGGGTTGTATGAAAGGTTGGACACTAAGGAGGGAGAAAATGACCTGTACCGATTGGCTAGACAGAGGGACCGAGCTAGGAAAGATGTGCAGCAGGTAAAGGTGATAAAGGATAATGAGGGAAACATACTCACAAATGAGGAGAGTGTTTTGAGGAGATGGAAAGAGTACTTTGAGGGGTTGATGAATGAAGAGAATAAGAGGGAGAGACGGTTGGATGATGTAGGGATAGTGAATCATGAAGTACAATGGATTAGCAAGGAGGAAGTAAGGATAGCTATGAAGGGAATGAAGAATGGAAAGGCTGTTGGCCCAGATGACATACCTGTGGAAGCATGGAGGTGTTTAAGTGAAATGGCAGTGGAGTTTTTAACCAGATTGTTTATTGAAATCTTGGAAAGTGAGAGGATGACTGAGGAATGGGGGGAAAGTGTTTTGGTACCGATTTGTAAGAATAAGGGTGATGTGCAGAGCTGTAGTAACTACAGAGGGATTAAATTGATCAGTCACAGCATGAAGTTGTGGGAAAGAGTAGTGGAAGCAAGGTTAAGAAGGGATGGGATGATTAGTGATCAGCAGTATGGTTTCATGCCGGGAAAGAGCACTACAGATGTGATGTTTGCTCAGAGTGTTGATGGAAAAGTACGGAGAATGTCAGAAGGAGTTGCATTGTGTTTTTGTAGACTTAGAGAAAGCATATGACAGGGTGCCTAGAGAGGAGTTGTGGTACTGTATGAGAAAGTCAGGAGTGTCAGAGAAGTATGTAAGAGTGGTACAGGATATGTATGAGGGTAGTGTGACAACGTTGAGGTCTGCGGTGGGAGTGACGGATGCATTTAAGGTGGAGGTGGGGTTACATCAAGGATCAGCTCTGATCCCTTTCTTATTTGTAATGGTGATAGACAGGTTGACAGACGAGATCAGACAGGAATCCCCGTGGACTATGATGTCTGCAGATGACATTGTGATCTGTAGTGAGAGTAGGGAACAGGGGGAGGAGACCCTGGAGAGATGGAGATATGCTCTAGAGAGAAGAGGAATGAAGGTAATCAGGAATAAGACAGAATATATGTTTGTGAATGAGAGGGAGGACAGAGGAATGGTGCGGATGCAAGGAGTAGAGGTGACAAAGGTGGATGAGTTTAAATACTTGGGGTCAATAGTTCAGAGTAACGGTGAGTGTGGAAGAGAGGTGAAGAAGAGAGTACAGGTGGGATGGAGTGGGTGGAGAAGAGTGTCAGGAGTGATTTGTGACAGACGAGTACCTGTAAGAGTGAAAGGGAAGGTCTACAAGATGGTAGTGAGACCAGCTATGTTATATGGATTGGAGACAGTGGCATTGACAAAAAGGCAGGAGTTTGAGCTGGATGTGGCAGAATTAAAGATGTTAAGATTTGCACTGGGTGTGACGAGGGTGAACAGGATTAGGAATAAGTATATTAGAGGGTCAGCCCAGGTTGGAAGGTTTGGAGACAAAGCCAGAGAGGAACGATTACATTTGTTTGGACATGTGCTGAGCATGGATGCTGAGTATATTGGGAAAAAGATGCTAAGGATGAAGCTACCAGGTAACAGGAAAAGAGGAAGGCCTAAGATAAGGTTTATGGATGTGGTGAGCGAGGACATGCAGGTGGTTGGTGTGACAGAGCAAGATGCAGAGGACAGGAAGAAATGGAAACAGGTGATCTGCTGTGGTGACCCCTAACGGGAACAGCCGAAAGAAGATGATGATGATATAATAGTACAGCATTACTAAGTATTCAAAAGTAATCCAAGCAAGGCAGGCAGTCTGTTCCCAGTCGAAAATCCTTTATTAAGTACACAGACAAGTGATCCAAGTAAAACAAAAAAAGAGAGAACTCCAAAAGATATGCTCCCAAGACAACCCCCCCCCCCCCACACACTTCCTGGCATCCTCGGGAGTTAGGATTAGTTAGGATTTGCATTAGGAATATTTTTGCTAACCTCTCCAGCATATAAAAAACATATTGACATTTCTACAAAAAAAAATGGTATTTAACTGTTTTTTTATTACCACCCTCGGCATCCTAACTACTTTATTCTTTTACTGCTAATTCCTCTCCAGTAAATTTAGCCCAGTTATGTTTTTCTCTATGTATTATGTTGAGTTTTTTGCACATTCTAACTCCTGTAATGATGCCAGTGTTCTCCATTGATCCTTGACTTAACTTTGGTAAACCATTTAACTAACAGGGCCAATCATCCCTTTTTAACGTAGCCTAATTAGTGGAGGTCAGTTGCTTGACATTAGACTACATTTTACACCACCATGTGGGACTCTGCTATTAGAACTTGATATGGTAAACCTTTCCTCTCTGGCAGGTCATACTGACCTCTTATCTGCTTCCAGCTTAAGATGCCCTCGTGTTCTATTAATTATGGCTAGTAGGTTACTTTAGTAATGTTTTGGGCCACTCATTGCCATTGCATTGGTTAACTTCTCCTCTCACTGTTAAATCCATCAATTGGTAATATGTCTTATTTCCACTGCTTTATTGTACTTTTGGTGAATATTTTACTCCTCTCTGCTTGTAGGAATCATAGGAATGGTGTTTTGGGTCTTAACACCACACCTTCCCAAATTAATGATAATAAATATGTAGTCCCCACTACCAGATCTTTTTCAACTATCATTTCTTTCCACTGGTCAGAATAATCATTATTCTGACACCTCATATAATGGGTTACTGTTGTCACTCTTAAATAGTGTTGCAAGTCTGGAATTGCCAGTCCTCCTGCCTATTTGGAGCAATTAGCCTATCCCTTGTCAGTCTCCCTCACTTATCCTGCCATATAAAATCTTTTGTTGAGCTTTTTACCTTATTTATCTCTCTTAGACCCAAAGATTTCCAAAATGCGTGACCAAGATATAAAGCATGGGATAAGACATGCCAGTGTAACACTTGTACATGATGGTCTAACTCTAATACTTTTCATCTTAGCTGATTAGTTTTGAATGTTTGGCGTAATTTGTGGAGGTCCATGCCCTTGCCTCATTTGGATAACCAGATCCTTGGATATTTCACCACCACATGCCCCCATATTCTCTGGTAATGCTGTTGCAGATCTTGCTTTGTTTTATTAACATTTACTTTGTGACTTGACATAGCCGCCAAATCTCTGCAGCTACTCCCATGATATGGGCAGGTCTTCCTTTGGATGAGCCATAGTTATCAAATCATCATTCATGAGTACTGAAAGCTTTAAATAAATGCTACCCCACTTATAACCCTTTATAGATGATTTTCAAATAGGTGGGGGAGTAGCAGGCACCCCTGTTTGGTGCCACTGGATGTTTTAAATATATCTGACATACATGCCCTTACCTTAATTTCGACATGGGCTTCCTGGTAATTCTCACAGAAGCCCAGTCATTTCCCCCAGGAAACCTGTTCAGTCTATAACATTAAACAAAAGCATTCATACTACAAGGTCAAACGATTTTCCACATCTAGCAGTTTAGAGCCACCAAACAATTTTCTTAGTCACCACTTGTAAGATCATAAAAATACAAATCAGATTTTCTGAAGTCTGCCTTCCCTTAATAAGCCCTGTTGATATTAATTTTGATATTACTCTGTTTACTCTTGTAGTTAGTATGGACATGAATAATATATAATCATGGTTTAAGGCCAATATGGGTCAGTATGAAAACCCCAAGTGAGGGTCATTTCCCACCTTGTATATAGATGAAATGACTGCCTTCTTCCATGAATATGGGAGGACCACTGTTATCATTATCAAGTTATGTACCTCCACCCATTTCCTGATCCATGTATCCCCCATCAGATTCCATACCTCAGTTGGTATGCCATCTGTTCTTGGTGATTTTCCCAGTGCATGTTTTTCAATAGCCTCTTGTACTTATTTTATCTACTAGCTCCCTTGGCTCATCCTCTGTCAGACTGCCTAAATTTGAATGTTCTTTAACCTGCTGTATTTCATCATCTTCATCCATCCTGTTTCTCTGTCTTATATACATCTGAGTAAACTCAACCAAATATAATCAATCTTTTGGAAATCCATGCAAATATCATTCAGTATCTATGCTCTATTAGACTGTTTATAGCTCTTTCATGTACATCTTGCCTCAGCAGTAGCGCTCCAAGTATTCTCAGGGAGTTGGCAAAATATCCTGTCTGAATGGTATCATTCCTCATAGCCAGTCTGTATCTTCAATAGTTTACACCTTTTGTTTCATCTCCCACAATTGCATTCTCTCTGATTCATGCAGTCTCCTTTTCCTTTGTAGTTCCTAATTATTCCATATTTTCCTGTTTTTCCACTAGTTTAATTTCTTCTGCTATTTTCCTCTCGAGTGTCTCCAATTCCACCAGTGTTAGTTTACCTAAGGCATCCACTTTTTTCTTGCAGTAGTCCCTGTATCCAGTCTGCAAAAGTTTTTTTTTCTTCATTTTGATCCCATAGATATCCTAGCACTCGTTGCAAGACTGCATAATCTGATAGAATTATTGTCCTTACTTCTATTTTCATTATCTGATCTATATGCTACTGAGTTGTATAACCTCTGTCAATTTTTGACCAAGCATTAAATCCAATGGAGTAGTACTTGAACCCCTGTGAGCTTGTATGATTCATCCTGGCTTCCCATATCTCCACCATCCTGTGGTAAAAACATCTCTTTTGTGTCTCTCTCTGTCCCAGGCATCTTTCATCACAGCTGGGGAATCTGAATCTGGTTGCAGTTCTGTATTTGGTCCCAGTTACCTAGAATGATTAGTGAAAAGTCTTTTGGCTTTTCCCGGTTAGGGGATGTCACAGTGGAACTCCCGTCCACTAATGATTAGCAGTGGATTTTTATGGTGCTGAGTTGCCAGCCCGATGCCCAACATTCAAAGAAGGCATGCCCATTCATGCACGCACCTACCTGCATGCCTTTAACATCACTCGACCACAGGGAGGACATGCAGACTCCACACAGAAGGCACTCCAGCCGAGAATCGAATGGGAGAACCTCTTGCTGTGAGGTGACCATTCTAACCGCTGCACCACAGTGGCCTACCAAGAAGAGAATGATTAGTAAACTTTCCAAAACCTCAAAATGTCAGCTAGCATCCCTTTCACCTCCTTAAACACCTTAGGAGGGGTATGTAAATTGCAATTATAGTTACCATTCGCCCATATAGGAATCCCTTCATGCCAGACAGATGGCTGAGTTTATCTTCCACTCTCCCCATAATCTTGTACAGGATGGACTTCACTATTTGTTGTGCTGTGCCTCTTTTAGATCCCTTATCACTGAGCTAGCTTGTAAAATTTATCCTCATTGGTCCATCTTAGTTTTTTCTGGGCTAGTTGTTTCTCTGTTAGAACTACTATGCCCACCCCCTCACTTTTTGTAACTGCTTATACACACTACCTCTTAACAGGGTTCATTAAACCATTTACATTCCAACTGAGAAGTACTGTGTATCCTATGCTTATTTGGTAAGTTTACACTCCGTGATGAGTTTATAGATCTAAGTTCCTCCAGTCCCTTATCTTCCTTATTATAATGCATCCCTGCTGTCTCCTATTTCTTTTTCACTGTCATCCTTAGAATTCTCTTCCTCCCGCTGGCTTTTGTTTAGCTGCAGAACCTTCTCCAAATTAACCCCCTTCTGCTTTACTCCATTAAAATGTGCAGTGGCTGATGTCAATTTTTCCACAGCCTGGACCAAACTAAATGAACTTAAATACATATTTGCACCATACTTCCAAGGTATGGGTGGAAAAAAAAAAGGTATACGCTCAGATCTAGCATGGATACACGAGTGTGAACTCACATACACCATTCACACTACTCTTGTGCTGCTCGGCCCTCCCACCAATCAATATTCACGATAAAGTCTTATCCTACATGCTGTGATAATAGGAGGTAATGCCAGCTATGCCAGGAGAAGTAGGACAGTGGATGCATAAAATCTGCCAGCACAGCTAGCTGGAATTTAGTTAAGAGTTGTATGTTTTTTGAATATCAAATTGATTTATACAGATGCTTGTGTTGAAAAATGTATTTGTAAAACTTCTTGTGCTAAAATTGTACTAACAGTGTACCCTGCTGTTCATAAAAGAAATATACATGTATTATTATAACTGTTTAAATGTATATGTTTTAATAGAGGATACTGGAAGAGAAGAAGTTAATCTCAATCCATCTGACTTTGAGAAATAAGAAGTTAAATTACTAGGCCTAGGCCATAAAGATGTTCTCACAGTTTTGAATGAAGCCAGAGACGCAATGTCTGTAAGAAGCATGGTTTGTTAGTCTGTGTAGAAGGAGCAGAATTTTGTAATTGTTTTGACTCCCAGAAGCTGCACCAGATCTGTGTGTGTATTAATGATATGTAGGTGCTAAATCCTGGCAGTTTATAGCACTGGGGGGGGGGGGGGGGTTGCATGGGAAGCAGAAGTCAGATGACCAGATGTATGTGATGTCATTCTCTACAAAAGTAATGTTTTAATATTAGCTGAGAATGAAGTCTCATGGCAGTCTGTTCTTGACGCTTGACAAAGAATTATCTCGCACCGATATCATCTTGCCTTGATCCAGTAAGTAACCAGGGAATAGTACTCCTGAGATCAGTCAGGAAAATATAGTGAGATTAGTTAAATATTGTTTTTCTGTAACTGTAAACCTGTCCATCTGTGGTATTTTTAATATTTCTGGTGATTGAAACTATATTATCCTAATATAGACTGGGAACACTACTCAAGCCCAAACACCCTAGCCCAAAAGTTCCTGGAATTCATAAACTCAAATGCCATGGAACAACTAGTCACCATCCCCACAAGAGGAGATAACATACTTGATCTCATCATCACGAACATGGGAGCACAATGTTCAACACCAGAGGTGTACCCCTCACTGGTGAGATCAGACCACAAACTAATCTCGCTGGAGGTCCTCATCCCACCCCCACCTGAAATAAAAAAGACCACAGTAAAGAACTTCTCAAAAGCCGACTTCACACTTCTAAAGACTAGTGTGGTCTCCTTTAAGGCCCCGAGCTGGCGGAAAACAGTACTCAAGCCGCTGAATCACTTACAAATGCCTTCTACCAGCACCTGCAGGACTGCATGGATAAGGCAATCCCAAGCAAAACAAAGACTCTTTGTACCAAAGGCAAGCGTCCAGTCTGGTGGACCCCAGCCATAAACAAACTCTACAACAAAAGGAGGAAGCTACTACAAGATAGAGCAAAATCCTTAAAAGGTAAGACACCCTTGATCACTATAAGTAAAAAACTAAGAGCTCTCATAAAATCATCCAAAGCAAATTTCGAGAGAAAAATAGCTAAAGACTCAAAAGACAATCATAAGGCCTTCTTTAGCTATGTTAGAAACCTGGGAGGAAACTCCCAGATATGCTCAGAGCTAGTTCAAAATGATGTGAAGATTACTGATCCTACAGACATTGCCAACATACTGGCTGACAGGTTCAGTGCAAACTTCCCTCCCCAAAAGGAGAGATATCTATACCAAACGATTGCAGCCCCCCAAACATCTCCAGCGCCCAAGTGAGAACTGCTCTCTCCAAAACAAAAAACACAGCATCCATGGGACCTGATGGTGTCCCCGGCTGTTTGCTCCATGAACTCAATGAGGAATTAAACCCACAGCTAGGACAGCTGTTTAATCAAAGTCTTACCTCTGGATATGTACCCAGGGAGTGGCGCACTGCAACTGTGGTACCACTTCACAAAGGCGGTGCCTCCACCGACCCTGGAAATTACCGGCCCATTAGCTTGACAAGCCTTATCTGCAAAGCCATGGAGAGGATCATAATGGACCTCATAAATAAAGACATAGGGAATTTGCAGACTTTGGATCCAACCCAGTTTGGCTTTGTCAAAGGCAGATCATGCCTTTTAAACTTGGTTGACTTTTTCGAAACAGTCACCAAAGCCATTGGTGAGGGAAAGGCAGTCCATACAGCCTACCTCGATCTGGCTAAGGCCTTCGATACAATACCCCACTCGGGTATCATTGAAAAACTCATCAGCTTAAATGTCAACCCATACATCACAAGATGGGTTGCAAACTGGCTGAGTGACAGAACCCACAGGGTCAGAGTTGCTGGTGCCATGTCAGACTCAAAGCCTGTCACAAGTGGTGTCCCACAGGGCTCAGTCCTGGGCCCACTCTTGTTTGGCATCTACTTTTCCAAGTACAAGCAAACACAGGAGGGTTATGGCTGACAAAGTTTGCAGATGACTGCAAACTGGGCCATAGTAGAAAACACATCTGACACAGATATCCTTCAGAAGGGTCTCACAGAAACGGATAACTGGTGCCAGAGCCACGGCCTAAAGTTAAATGCCAAAAATGCATAGTCATACCCTTCGGGAAAAACAAGGTTACCCCTAGCTACCAAATAGGTGGCAATCCACTGAGCACAGAAGAAGTTATCAGGGACCTGGGGACCCAGGTTGATAGTAGTCTGTCATTCGACACCCATGTAGCTAAAGTAGTTAGGAAGACCTTCTACATTGCCCACCTTATCATGAAGGGATTCTCATCTAGATCAAGGGAGGTCATAGTCTCCCTTTACTCATCACTCATCAGACCAATGATTGAGTACAATGCCCCATTCGGAATGTATCTGACCCGACACTTGCAGCAGCTGGAGAGGCCACAAAAGTTCCTCACCAAAAGGATAAAGGGTCTCAAAAATCTGTCCTATGCTGCCCGACTGAAAGAACTCCAGCTCTATTCAGTCGCTTACCGCTTGCTCAGAGGTGACCTTTGCCTAACATACAAGGCCATGTCAAACCCAGATTTGATGAATATGCTTCACCTCAAAAAATCTCGATCCATCAGAGCCACATGGGCGGGAGACTTAAACCTTGACACGGCTATTAATAGGACGTGCTGGAGGGATAGATTCATCACCCAAAGACTCCCTATGCTGTGGAACAAAATCCCGGTACATGTGAGGCAGAGCACCTCGCTGGCCTTGTTCAAGAGAAATCTTGACCAATGGATGGGAGATCGCAGATATACCCCAGGGATTACCTCAGTGTCACTGCTCGACAGAGGCACAGCAAAATAATGGGTATAGTTCCCCATACTAAAGGGGTGGCGTAAGCCACAAAACGATGGGCTAGGCTTGTAAATGCCCTCGGGCAGATAGCCTAGTATGAACCTATGAACCTATGGTGGTTACTGTAAATAGATATTTTTGTATTTTTATGTTATTTTATTATTTATTATCAAATATATTTAAACTTTTCATTGTGGCTGGTCCTTTAGAGAATATTTAACCTTTGAGAGTACTTAATCTATTGGTGGCACTGTGACCACTCCTGAAGCCTGGCTGGCTGGTCAACATTACCATTTGTATTAATATTAATTTCACTCAGTATAATTGGGCACCCTTGTAGGAGCTCTAAAGTAGCTGGATTTATAGTGTCTGGTGGCAATGATAACTACCTTATAGTCTGGTTAGAAGAGGACAAAGCAGGTGAATCTGTACCAGCCTTTGCCAGGTGTGTGTGCATGTGTGAAAATCAAATGTGTGTGTGTGTGTGTGTGTGTGTGTGTGTGTGTGTGTGTGTGTGTGTCAGCTGCTGGGATTAAGGACACAAAGCACTGGTTTCACAGAGATGGTGCTGTAGGACTTGGTTTGGACACTCAGCTGAGGACTAAACACTATAGCTGTGTTAGTGAGGAGCCTTCTTGGGGTACTGGAGGGAGACAGATATAAGGAAATCCAGACCTCTGGCTGAGCGTGTTCCCTGTGTGCTCTTAAGGGAAATTGTGCTTGATGCAGAGAGGTCTGCATCAGGAAATACTGAGCGCATCAATTTGTATTCCATGTGAACATCCCTCTCCTGTCTCAGTGGTGAGGATTTGGGCTCCTTGATTACTGACCCAGAGTGGCAACATCACACTCCTTAAGAATCTGCATCCAAAATCACACACTCTCCTCATTTATTGAATTTCCCCCTCCTTCATCATCCATTTCCACTTTGAATCATAACCTTTTGCATGTTTTATGTATATGAACCTTAATTGTGTAGCTCCAAAATATCCCTTCAAATCAGGTAATCCTAAACTACCTTGGTCTAACGGAAGGATCAATTTACCCACTTAAGTCTTGTCCTCTTCCCCTTCCCAAACAAATTCCTTCAACTCTTTATTAATTATTGTCCACAACTTCCTCTCTGGTTGATAAAAATATGCCTGACCTGTATATAAAACTGAAGTACTAAAAATATTTTTACTGCTTGTATCTTGCTATCCATATCCATAAACGAGAACTTCCAGTTTCTCAGTTTTTGTATTAGCTTTTTAGTCTCTTTCTACATATCCTTAGCTGCCATAACAAAACCCTTTTTAAACCTTACTCCTAAATACGTCATTTTATGATGTCCATATAAATATGGGTATTGCTGAACAAGTTCATGTGTTGCTACATAGTTTACAGCTATAGCCTTTGTTTTGTCTGTATTCATTTTATATTCTGAAAAAAAAGTTGAAACTGTTTCACAATATTCCATTACATTGAGATGTCTATGATTGCAAATAAAGCTAACTTTTGTTTAGTACCATATCCAATTATATTCCTGAATTTCTGAGTCACTGATTTTCTATGCCAGTGGTTTTAAATATAATTCAAATAAAGGAGAAGGAAAACACACCTTGCCTGGTTCTTCGGTTCAGACACAGAGAGGAGCCCTTCCACTTCACTTTTTGCCTCATACCTTTATATATCCTCTTGATTTACCTTATTTTTGCATCAGGGAATGCAAATGTTTCAATCACCCTGCTCATAAAGTCCCAGGTGACTGTTGAATGCTTTCTCTGTATCATGACCCACCAACAGCAACAGCATTTTCTTAGATTCTGCTTACCTTTGGATTATTTTTCTGTTAATGTTGTCAGATGTTTACCTCCTCTCCACAAAACTACATTGATTCGTATCTATAACTTTGAGCAACACCTCTGCCATTCTTATAGCTATAGTAGACATAAACACTTTATACTCTTTCTTTAAAATTGAAGTGGTCCTATATCAAGTTTGGTCTAATGGGTCTTTAACATCTTTACTTTATTGTAGCCACACCACAGCTTTCTTCCAGGGTATTGGTGCTTCTCCTATTTTAAAATTCTGTTGAAACCTTCCAGATTTCACTTTCTTCCCTCATAGCTTCCAAAACATCATCTATTACTGGAGACTTTACTGCAGATTGATTATACTTCACTGCTTTTATCTCATCTCCTCCTATCATAAATGTTAATTGCTGAGCCTCATCTACCTCTGACCTTGGCATACCTTATGTCTTCTATAAATATTTCCATTTGTACTTTTTTGGGATTTCTAGTTCCTCTGCTTTGTACACATGTTCATAACATTTCTGAAATGTCTTCAGTACTTCTATAGGATCTCTGGTTATTTATCTCGTTATAGGTTCCCTAAGTTTACCAACAGCCCTTTCTACTTTCTGCTGCTTAACTCACTGTGCTAAGAATTTTTGTGCTTGGGAGTTATCAAAAAACAGTTGCTTAACAGCAGTCTCTTTAAACTCATACATATTATCCAGATACTCCCTTATTTTCTGTTTAGTACTCTGCAGTTGAAAATCTTTCTCCATGAGATTCCACTTATTCTAGAGTACTTTAATCCTTCCAGCCCCTATAAGTAATTCCTGTTACTTCTTATCACTCTCTTTTATTTATACCCTATTTTTAAACTTCAGTTTCATTTTATTCCATTCATTAGCTATAATATCTGAAGAAATTTCAATCTTCTCTAATAACTTTCAAATAATTTCTACTACCCATTCCTTACATTCCTCTGTTTTTAACAGGGAGGTGGATAAACACCAGTGTCTCATTTTTACTTCATTACCCAGCATTATCTTAATTTTTATTGGTGCATGATCTGAAATAGTTATTGTACATGAGTTGAAGCTTTCAATTAAATGCACATTTCTGTGAAATATAATTTGTCTAGTCTAGCCCAGTGATTGTGCCTTCAGGGATAATATGTAAATTCTCTCTGAGTTCCTACTACTGAATTCACTTCTATTTTCCTAAATTTCTTCAGAAATCTTCCCTCTGTATTATATGTTCCCTTCTAGGCCCCAGGTACAGCCTTACAGCCTCACTGTTGCAAATCAAGTTCCAGTCCCCACCTATAAATTATATTTCATGTTGAAAGCTGATTATCCCCCCCCCCCCCAATTTCTTAAGCTCTATAATATCAGTTTTAAATGGAATATAAATGCATTTATTTATTTGGCATTTGTTTACTGGGAAAGTCCGACTGGATTGTGAAGTACCCATTTTCAGTGGAGGCCTGGGGAGAAAAGCTCCAGATGCATATGGTTAACAGAATGAGAAACTAGACAGACATAATAAAGTCATAACAGTCAAGCACAAATATGAAAATAACACATTCATTTATCAGAATGAGAACTTAACAGACATAATAAAGATATAACATTCAAGCACATAGTTTGTCAATAAAAACTCAACAAAGTCATGGTGTTCAAGTACCGATTATATGGAAAGCCTGATAATAGGAAGGTGCAGCAATATTTACATAACAGATTATTATCATAATGATTATAAATCTAGAGGTCATGAAATATAGTAACAGATTTTATTGGTGAAGGCGTAGGATAGTATCAGTAGAGAACGGTAGGGTGTGGTAGAGGGGATAGTAGGGGATGGTAAAGGTATGAGTGTAACAGGGAAGTATGTGCAAAGGAAGGGAGGGTAAGTTAAGTAAGGATAGAGAGAGAGTAGAGGTAGAAAAAGGTTTTTAAGA
Source organism: Protopterus annectens (assembly GCF_019279795.1). Classification (NCBI taxonomy): domain Eukaryota; kingdom Metazoa; phylum Chordata; order Ceratodontiformes; family Protopteridae; genus Protopterus; species Protopterus annectens. The sequence continues at coordinate 1,434,385,659 of NC_056743.1, read as the reverse complement.
GTACCTCAGCCTGGGTTTATTCAGGAACAAATCTGAGGATTGTTGAAGTATTCTTTTATATAGGTTTTGAAGCAGTGCAGGTTAGTAGCAGTTTTGATAGTTAAAGGAAGGGAGTTCTATAGTTTTGCCACAGAGCAGGAGTAAAGGCTTAGGCCTGGGGTTTTGTTAGGTGTATAAGTTGTGAGCAGATGTATGTCTTCAGATCTGAGATGTTTATTTGTGATATAAAAGTTGATTAGTGGGCTAAGAGCAGGATGAGTTAGTGGGTTCTGGATGATTTTGCATATCGTAGTAAGTTGTACGTATTGGAGGTGGAGGGGGAGTTCAAGCCATCTTAGGGAATAACAGGAACCAAAATGAAAAAAGACTTGTACCACCAGAAGATGTACAAGCCTGGAACAGAGTGTCACAAGAACTTCCCCAGAGTAATTAAAAAAAAAAAATTATTGAGCGCTTTCATCAGATTGTAGCCGAAGACTTCATCAGAATACCTGATATTCTGATGAAGTCTTTTTCTACAATCTGACGAAAGTGCTCAATACATTTTTCTTGATTACTCTGGGGGAGTTCTTGTGACATTGTATTCCAGGCTTGCTCATCATCTTAGGGAATGTTGGGCTTTACAATGATGAGTTTGGGGGGTTGCGTTTATGGCAAATTTGGCAATTTTGTTATAACAGCTTTCTAGTTTTTTCTTAGGGAAGTCTGGAAGTTAGAAGTAGGGCCTCATATAACATTGAGGGCAAGAGGTAGGTTTGGACAGGATAATTTTGGTAGCTGCACTGAGGAAGTTTTTATCCCTGTATAGCATGCCTAGTTTTTGGTGTTTTTTTTCATACTGCTTTGTATGTGTAGGTCAAACTTGAGATTATCATCAGTTGTGACACCTAGTAGTTTGGTTTGCTGAACCAGTTCAATTTCAGTATTGCTGGCTAAAAAGTCTTGAAGTTTGTTTTATTGGAGCTATGGGGTCTGTGGGTGAAGAAGAGGGTTTTTTTTTTTTTTTTGGAATCAGTAGGACTTCAGCATCAGAGAGCCATGTTTCTATAGAATAGAAACCTTTGTTGTGTTATATGTCAGTTAATGTGTTTGTGTAGATGATAGTGGAGTCATATTCATATTGGATTAGAGTGCCTTCACAGGAGGATGTATGCAAGTTATTGATGAAGACATTAAATTGTAATGGGCCAAGGATGGATCCTTGAGGTACACTTGTGGGGGTGATGTGATATGGGAAAATAGAGATGCCAACACAATTCTCCTCCATTGCCAGTAGCCCCTTACTACTACAAATTTACCATTACTATCTTTTTTCTTTCTCTTCTATTACTATTGGGGAATTATAAGTACCCCCTTATCCTTTGTCCCTGATAGGATTCTTTATTAAATTCACATATTCACTTCCTTCCAAATGTAAATCCTTTAACATTGATATTTGCACTCTGCATTTAACATAATTCAATGCTGTTACCTTTTTTTCTGTACCACTGAGGCCATTCACATTCCAAAATAATATGTTTAGTGTAGCCATTATAAGAAGTTATTATTTCACCCATTGTATATGACAGTTTTTTAATGTATCTTTCCAGTTTTTGTGATGTGTGTACCCACTAATGTTTGACAGGTTCATCTCTTATGTATTTGTTTCAGGTCGTCTTCTGCATTTGCACCCATGTCAGATTTTACAAGACTTTGTTTTAATGAAAACCCACAAAAAACAAGCACATCCCCAGAACACCCCTATAACCTATTAACTTGAAACAAAAGTATGTACATTTTCAAATAATGAAATTTAACCATCCTGATTAGAACAATTATCCCAAATTGACAGCTGCACATACAAACATAAGTTAAAGTAACATTAAGGTTATCCTGCTAAGATGCATGTTATATAGCCTGTGCTCTTACTTACACCAATTGATTTCTGTTTTTTTCTTATTTTCTTTACCCTCTCAGATGGGGAAAAAAACTTGTACTTTCAGAAAATGTTAACCTTTTGTTTTAAGAAAGTATTTTGTCTTTTAATGCTTCCCCTTATAGTCAGCTTGTCTCCATGGAAGCACAAGTACCAAATGTACAGCTCTGCAAACCTATCAACTTACACTCTTGCATTGAAGATTTAGTTGCCAAAGGAAAATGTTTGGTAATTTTCATTGTCATCTTATTTACTTGCTTCCACAAAAAATCTTATTAGATTAAGCCAAAGGCCTCAATCCAGACATTCACTTATGAAAAAGTAAGAGTGACCATATCAACTGTATATATTGTAATCTCATCTCAACAACTGAAGATTACACCATATGCACCTTTTCTTGTAAAGCTATATTTCACATGTGATTGATGCTTTAGAGTCTTCCTTTTATTCACAATGTTTTGTGTTGTTGGTCTGCTTCCTGTTCATCAACCTCAGACTCCGATTCAAGGTACCTCCAGATTCCTTCTAGTCAGCTACTGTGTTTTTTTCTGTCTCTCAAGCATTTTCTTTTAGAACATTGAAAAAGGTTTCACTGGCAAAGTCTCTCTATAGGCTTTATTATCAAAAGAATAAAAAGCAGTCTCTCCTGTATGATGGCCCACTTTTTGCTGGACAAATGTTTGTATTTTCTTGGGTCTACTTCACTTTGTCGAAAAACCTATTTGTTGAATACCTTTTAGTTGAACCCTATTCATCAAAGCCTCAATCCATCGAATGTTAATTAAGCACATTATTTTTCCAGGGGGAAAAATGCTTGGCCAACCAAATAAGTGTCACAAAATTTAAAACCCACGCAGCTAAGTATACCAACCAAGATCGCATAACAGTGGGGAAAAGGGCAAATTACTGATGATAGCCAAGCATTTTTTCCCCTCAAAAAATTCACTTACATGAACATTAAATGGATTAAGGCTTTAAATAGGGTTCAACAAATAGATTTTTTGGCAAAGTGATGTCAAATAGGTCTTCCGACAAAGTGAAATGCAGATGCAAACTTCTTTATCTAATAATTCTGCAGGAGACTCTATTTTCTCTAACTTTGTTGGTAAAATATGGAACCTCCTACCAATTGACCTAACAGCTCTTATATCTCTCCCATTATTCAAAACTAACCTTAAACATTTCCTCTCCAACCACTGGTTATGCTCTTGCAATAACCCTGACTAATCTGCTTTTTCATTTCCTTGTCCTCTGCTCTACCATGTCTCCCTCAAATTTTTCTCTGTTAAAGTTTATCCTTATATCATAATTACTCACTGACCTTTCTACTCTGTCCAGCTCTACCTATCCCATCTAACCACCAATCCTGTTTTCCAAATCCTGTCTTATCCTGTAGATGTCCTTAGTAACCTTATATCCCCATCTTTTCTTGATTTACTTACTTATTGTTTTTTTTGTGGGAAAAATAGTCAAATCATGTTTTTACTATGAACAAATCTTGTTCTTGTAACATTTTGCTATACATTTTTGTATTGTTATTTTTAAATTACTTGTAACATTAAATGTTTTTAAAACTCGGAGCTTTTCTCCTCGGACCTCCACTGAAAATGGACATGTATCCAGTTGGACTAGCCCGGTTAACAAATGTAAAATAAAATAAATAAAAATGAATAAAATAAAGTCGACACTATTTTCTCCTTAGTCTGTTCTACATCAAAATTTAATTTGATCCTCCAGGAAGAATATGCTGAAGACATCAACTTGAATCTCACACCTGCTTCTCTACATTCCCTGATTGATGAGATAAATTGGCTTATCTTCCACCTGGCACACAGTAAATAATCATTTTCCACAGACACGCTATTGTCTCCAATTTTTAATACTTTGCCCTTTTGCCACAGTTTTGTCAGGATCCATTCTTTCTGCTGGTATGATTGCATCTTTACTAATACAGGTCCTAGCTTCTTTCTCATTGCCAAGTTTGGAGCATACACACAATGTGCCCTTTCAGTTAACAAATCCTGCTGTGGAATACTAGTCCACTTGCTTATTTGTGCTTTCATAAAATTAATGCAGTCTGTTCCTTCCAGTTTCTCTGCTACATCATAAAATCTCTGGTATTTGCTGCATGTTTGTCCTCTAACTCTATCATTTTTTTTGAAACAGCTCTTCTTGAGCAGTATCATAGTTAGACGGCCTTTTCTTAATTTTGGCCTCTGATTTTAACAGTTTTATTAGGTCATCTGAATAGTTATTTAAAGTTTCTTCTTTTTGTTACCCTTTTGTTATTTGATTTGATATAATTTCAGTGTTTCATTTATTTTAGTCACTCTGAGCACATATGATTTATCTTTTCCCCTAAATTACTGGAAGTCATGTCTTGTACCAAAGCTGGAGCCTAAACTGTTTTTTTCTAGTTAATTTTATTTTAGGCCAAGTTGTTTCTTTGCTGGCATCTGGGCAGTGTACTTACTAGCCAGTAATGCAAAACTTGCAGAGTTTCTGGCCTTTATCTTGGTTTCTTTTTTTTTTTCACACTAGGAGAGCTGAAATCAAGCTGTTGATCAGTGTGCTGCCATCTTTGAAGTCCAATATTTCATTTATTTTAATTACCTCTGAGTACATTTCATTTGTTTTTTCCTCTAAATTACTGGAAGCCATCTCCGGTACCAAAGCTGAAGCTTGAACTGCTTTTTCCTAAATGGCTACAGGATTCTTCCTAGCTTTTTTCTTACCTTTTATAGTAGATTTCTTTCAGCCAGTAACTGAATTTCACTCAAGCTAGCAGAATTATGAGTTATTTCTCAGTTCTTTTTTTCACAAGGAAGAACTAAAACTAAGCTGTTGATCAATGTGCAGCCATCGTGGAAGTCAACCAATCTTATAAGTCACCCTTATAAGTTTTGGACAGATATAAATTAATGAAGATGTCAAAAGTAATTGAGTGTCACAGCTTTAAAGTTTTTAACCTTTTCTTCCACAAAATAGAGCGCTTTACTTCTAATACTCATCTGCAAGACATTCTCATTGGTTTATTCAGTGCTTATTCCTCATTAAACTCAGGATCAAAAACAGTTTCTTAAATCCAGTTATCAATACTAGTTCTAAAACTTTTTAGGTCAGGAGATAACCCAATATATCTACAGAAATGATACCATAGTCTAAGATTTACTTAAGTAATATAATTGTATCTAAGGGAAGTCTGTCTCATATAAATTAAAATTTAAGTAGTCATACCTATGCATGCAAATATTAACAAAAATATAAATGATCTGTAACATCTCATCATAGAAAATTCTATATGCCATAATGGCCTTGCCTCTGGTACATCAAAAATGAAGGGGATGTAATTTTAATAGTCAATGTCTTTCCATATAGCTGTATTGTTTCACTGAAGGAATTCTTTTAGTAAATTTTTATTAATCTGACTTAATCAAGTGAAGCTGATTCATTATTCTAATACTGGACAAATGTCCATAACGTATAAATGAATTATACGAAGTTCATCTCTTAATGATAAACACTTGAACATGCAATCAAGTAAGGAAGGAGTTTGCATCCTTATATTAGTAAAGTGAATTGAAAGAAACATCAAATGAAATACCCAATTCTTTATACTCAGTAACTCTTTGTAATGTAATACCAATTAAGGATTTTATATAGGAAAAAGCTAGCTTTACCAAAGTGCATACCTTCCCATTTGTTATTACTAAATCTAAATTTACTTCTTTGGCAAATAAGCTGAATTGAATTAAAAATTACTCTCTCCTAAAATTGCCCCATGGCATCCCAAAACAAACCCAAATTTACAACCATCTGCATGTTTTGCTTGCTAAAACCAATTAACAGGACTAGTTGAAAGTAAAATATTGTATAGGCAAGGACATGATACAGAGCCCTGTGGTACACCAGAGTAAGTTGGAAGGTATTTTGAGTGGTGTGCTTTTGGTGAAACACAGTGAATGCATCTGGTAAGCCAAGAGGATTTCCAATTGATCACAAGAGTTAAATTCAAAAAGTTTGTGTTTTTATTATGGAGTGGTGAGGGATGGTATTGAAAGCCTTAGCTAAATCAATAAAAATGATTCCAGTTAATAATAATTCATCTAAAGCTTGAGTTGCTTGATCATAAAATTCCACAAGGTTGGTAAGTGTTGACCTCCCATAAGTAAACCCATGTTGATCTCCCATAAGTAAACCCATGTTGATATACATCAAATTGTTTGAATCCGCAATATCAATTATGACCTTTCATAACATTTAGAAAGAATAGATTTTAAACTGATAGGTCTTAATTAATCAGCTTCATTTTGTCCATTTTTATAAATTGGTATTGCATACTTTTTCCAGACAGAGGGGATTATACAGTTTTGTAACATAAATAAATAATAATAAATGGGTTGAAGAACTAATAAGAGTTTGTCTCTTCTTCTATGTATTAACATAGCTGGCATTTCATCAGGACCCACCAAAGACTTATTTCCTGCTGTGCTTAAAACCACCGACACCAACTCTAAGCTTATGACAGGGCTAATAGCATCTGATTTGGACATCAGTTTTGGCATAACATAGTAGTTCTTTATTGACATGTTAGAAAAAAAATTGTAAATTCATCTGAAATCTTTATAGGACCAGAAACTATATTACTATCAATAAATATTGATAACATAGTCATTACTATTACAAAATGAATTTATATGTTTATAAAAATGTTTCTTATTGAAAGAATACATTGACAACTTTATTTCAAGACTTTGCTTTTTATTAGCTAAATGATGCTTGAAATTCCCAGGAATTCTATTAGGTTCTGTCTTATAACTTAACTTGGTGTTTTCCTAAATTTATAAGAAAAGTGTTTTTTTTTTTCTTTTTATATAGCTTGCATAATTCAACATCCCACAAGTAGGGCAACTTATTACTTTTAGTTCCCTTAGGATGTGATATGGATTTCATAGATTCATATAATATAAATTCTAATGCATATCCACCATCTCTCTGTGCATATAACTATGAGGACCAGTCAATTATGAGGGCATGGCCAAGACAGCATACAACGAACAGCACAAAGGTTTTGCTCTGCCTCTTTAGTTATTCTGACATAATTTTAGTTTAATAGTTATGAATGTGTGTGTGTATATATATATATATATATATATATATATATATATATATATATATATATATATAAAATTATCCATCTCTTCAAGTAATAGATCTGTGCCAAAATTGTGAAAGAAAAAATAATTTTTGAGAGTTTTTTCTTTTAGTTTTAATCCTGTCAGAAGTCAGTTTCAGACATGAGTTACTCTAAAGCTTCTCCTCAGGAAAGTGTGATGGAGGAAATTACAGCTATTATCACAAGTATTTAAGATCTTTCTGTCAAAATGGACAAGTTGGAGAGTAAAATGGACAATATCAAACAAGATGATATTAAAAAACAACTGGAATTACTTAATGCAGTGATGAACATTATATGTTGTGTTGAAATTCATTAAATGTGTCCATTGCAGAGGGGAGCAAATGAAATAATTTCCCTATAAAAACACTAAATAAAAATATAACTGTAAATTAAGATAAAGTAAACCGAAGTCTACCTTTTTCCAAATTCCCAAAGTCACAAAATCATTGCACATCTTTGCCTTCATGTCATGCTAGATGTACTGCTTAACTCACTGAACATCCTTAAGTATCCTGCTTCAGCCAATAAGCAGGTATTACCATTGTGGGAAGTAGTTAAAGTAAATAAAACAATAAAATGAGTCCCCTGCATCTTGGAAAAGATGCGGGAGAGCAAAGAAGGAAAAATAAATACTGTTTTTAAACTGAGCAGTGACTAAACCAGCAAGTTTGCAGAAAGACGATGATTGCAGATCTAAAATGTACTGTGGTTTTGTTTGAGTGTTTGAAATCAGGATAAGCATTTTTTAATTAGGACTGTTGTGTGGGTATGGCTTGCTTATTTTTTTTCAGACAGTTGTCCATTAACTGAATTTGTCAGTAGAGGGCAGCACTGACCACAAAAAAAGTAGAAGTAGCTGAATTGAAGTGAGAATTGATGCATTTTAATTATTGGAAAAAAAGTCTTTGCAAACAGAGAAAGAAAAATGAACATTACTTACTTTCAGAAAGATAAGCCTTTCAATACGTAACTGCATTTTGATACTCTGAATCTTATTCTAGAATGCTTTTATACAATTTTGTAAATATTGCATGCCAAGCCTGTCTCAGATACCATAAATTGCGCTTTGTACTGCTTATATTTTCTCTGTGCTCACATTGCTTTACTGAGGACACAAAGGGTTATTAAAGAGAAATATTTTTTTTTCACTTGTAAAGGTCTGTCCATTATTAATTTGGTGATCTGTGAAAAGTTTCTGTTATAAGATATACCCACAGGTTTTATACTGTGCCACTTACCGTGTTATTAATTAATGCATGGAAGTATGCTGTAGCCAGTACCCAACTCTAGCTAGACTTGGTAATCATGAGAATTTTTGTCCAACTCCAGACGGCCTTCAAAGTCCTGTTTTGACCATTGCTGCAAACTAAGGCAAAGAGGTATTTAGTTTGAAAAATATTAAAGTTTCTGTCAGTTTAATGTAAAAGGCATTCAAGACATTCCCAGAGTGATTTATTGCAACTAAAATAATAAAAGTCTGTTTTCATAGGCTAAAATCCTATTGCTGTGAGTCTCATTTTTTAACAAGTTTAAGTAGAACAAAAGCTGACTGAGTGCAGACAACAAAGGGATAGCACAGTAGCTCAGCAATTAATGTTGCTGTCTCAAATTCCTTGGTTCTCAAGTTCAGTTCCTAGCAGAGTTGTATTCTGTGCGGAGAACACACCTCTGCATATGGAAGCTGTGTAGACTCCGTACATAATGAACTCCTACCCACCCTGTTTGTGTGTGTGTAGCAGATGGGAAGAGGTTGCTGGAGGGCTTTTATCTCCTGCTATGCTCCAAAGACATGATGGTTGAACTGGTGATCTTTAAAATTGCTCAGTGTGGTACCTATTTGTATTCTTTTATGGACTACCATCTTGTCCAGGCCTGTTTTTTTTTCTGCCTTGCACTAATAGTTTGGTAGTGGGAGCTGTGGCTCTGATGAGGATAAAGGGAGTATTAAAATGAATGATTAAATAAATAAAAACATCATTATTATATCCAATAATTGCAAGAAAAATGTAAACTCTGCTAAATTAGTACCTTGGCCCAGAATGCCAATTCTTTGCAGTTCTGTTTCTCCTTTTGCTGAGGTAATATAAAGTCTTGACCTTTTCTAATTGCTCATTGTGTTACTCCAATGTAATTCAATTACTGGCTAATATGATACTTGCAGCAGAAGGCATGCAGCTCTTGAAAAATATGCTAGAATTTTCACTTGTTCCTTTAATTACAGTTTTGATAAGTTATTTCTTTCTGTGTTGGACCACTGACTTTATGCTAGACTTGATACCCACCTTTCTCTCAAGGTTACCCAATGTATTTTCAGGTCTTTAGTGGCCATGATGCTGTGCTGTATGTTTCTGTTAATTTTGAGTGCAGTATGATGCTTTTTCCTAACCCGTTTTGTTTACTTGCATCTGACGTTATTCTTAATGATTGGGAACTCTGCTGATGATGATGATTTTCCATTTCAGAAGTAACTGCAGCTGTAAATTCTGTAATAAGTGCAATCTTGATCATGGTTTAAATAACACCTATTTAAAAACACAAATGACGCAGTAACTGCTTCGCCATTTTTTTTTCAGTAGGATAGGTTCCTGGACATTTATTAATATGAATACATGGAATGCTAGACACTAGTTTAGTATCTGAGGCAAAATAGATTCATCATTAGATTGCTGAAATAATCTCAAGATATACTGTGATTTACTATTATTATTTTAATCTGCGTTGCCATTTTTTTCAGCAGAATAGATTCCTGAACATTTATTAATGTGAAAACATGGAATCCTAGACACTTTAGTTTGGTATTTGATGTGAAATAGATTTGGCATTAGATCGCTGAAATAATTTCAAGATGTATTGTGATTTACTATTATTATTTTAAGCACATCATAAATAAATTTGTTATGGTACTCTCCGTACATTCCACTATATCACTGAGGAAAACAAATTTCAGGGGTAAAACTAAGGACTGCACTTATTCTGGATTGCTGTATGCTATGGGACAGGGAACTTATGTAAATAAATCATTCGCTCATTCTTTTTTGCATCTTACCTCATTTACATGGATTTCAATTTTCTTTCTGCTTGTTTTGATTATGGATTACAGCTGCATATTTTCTTGGAGAATGATATTCTGTGGTTTCTTAGCTTACAAAAATTCTTGAAAAAGTGACTGCACAGTCAAATAGTTAGAGGTCATGTCAACACCAAGTCCCATTTTTAGTTCTGAGTCTCCTTTATGCTGTTGTGAATTCTGTAACCTTATTACATTTCCTGGAAAAAATGACTAGTCATTAGCCCTCAGAGGGGATTTCACCTGCACATTTCACAGTATGAGAATGCAGCTGACAAAAATATATTTTTTTTAGTTTATTAGTCTGTTTAAACATTTGTGGGGAAATTAAAAAGATTATAGGAATATAGGCTTAGCTTTAATTTTTTTAGCATACTGAAACAGTCATAATGAGATGTACACTGCCTAGTTTCATAAAATATTTTTTTTAAGTTCTTGGGAACATTTAGCTTTCAAAATGTCTCAGCTAAATTATGTGTGTGTGTGCAACTTGTAGAGACATGTTTTTTAGGCACGATATAGCTTCCTTTTACACACAGGGTGTTTTCTGTAACCCTTCCCTCAACACACACGCGCACACACAAAAACATGCACTTTTGTAATTAAATATGTTTGTAAAATGTTCAGCATAATTATGCAATAATTTGCCTGAGTAGTTTTTAGGGCAGGCTGCTTGATTTGACAAAATAAGTCAGTTCAGACAAAGAATGAATATTCTCTAAAATATATGTATAAAAAACAGAGACACTTTTGGGACACAATTAACTTGAAAGAAATCTGTGTATTTTTATTACATGTCATGGGTTTAGCATTTAAATCTCCAATATATAGCTTTATTTTTTTTTCTGTATGTTCCCTTCCTTGTAATTGTGCCTGTGAAGATTTGAATGTTAAGTAAGAAATTAAAAACAAAACAAACAAAAAAAAAACAAAAAGAAAACAGGAGCATAGCTTAGAAAAGTGGCAATAAGGCTTCCTAGATGAATCTCAGATGTTAGTCTAGAGTTTTTTTTTTCCAGTTTTGTCCTTGCTGCATGTCAATCACCCTGGCCAATCAATTCATTCATTTCATACACTAGGATGAGGGTCATTTGGGAGGGGCACATAATTTAGGCAGACATCAGGGGTGGTGTTTTTTTTTTGTCTCGTACAGCCTCTGCACATGCTTGGGAATGGGGGTGTGCTATTGGCTGATTCCTCTGGATACACATCACTTCCACTAGTGGTGTTGCACAGAAGCATCCCTACCCAGTCTCCACTACAGACATTGTACCACCCAACGTGGTTAATGTGTGCCTTTACACATCCTTGCCACTGACCCCAGAGGAGGCAAGTCATGCCCATTCAGTCATTTCCCTCCCTATCTGGTTCTTCCTGTGCTTTGGCCGCTAACTGTACCCCAGTTGCCTGAATTACAGTTCGCTCTCCCTTCCTCTATCACACTCAAGGCATGAGTTAGAAGTCAAGATGTGAGACTTTATTGAAAGCTCAGATGGAATTTGATAAGAAATCTGTTCAGAGGTTGGCCTACATGCAGTCTACTGAAGATATATAAATTAATTAAACAGGGTGTTGATGAAGGGAAGACCAACTTAAGGCATACAGATCCACACAGGAGCATTGATAACAGTTTTTTTTCTTGGAAATAACATCTAATTTGTAAACATTTAAATGAAAGATATATCTGAGGGATCTGAGCCTGAGTGCATGTTGACTTTTCCAAGCATGACTTTTGGAAGTAATGCAAATGTTAGACTTTGATGTATTACTGATAAAATAGTCATGGTGTTTTGCACTTAAACCCTCTGGCACTGGAAATTATATTTTAAATGTTATTTTCCAACTTTATTTTAGTGACAGTAAAAACTTTGTATTAATTGCTGCAAAGCCTAAGGAAAATTGTAAAATTGGTGATTTTGTCTTATTGTTTCCAGATTTTTTCTTTCATGCAAGACAAAGAAAAAAATGTTTAAAGTGTGTGGATGCATCACATTCCTTTCTCATACCTGTTTAAATTGAATTACCCTCTTTGGGGAAAATATAGGACCAGCTTCAGAAACTTTTTCAACATTTTGTTAATTGAATGTACACACTGAGCAGCCGTGACTGATTCAGTCACACATACCATGAAAAGCAGTATATGCTAATGGATAATACCATGGTAGTGAATAATATCAAAATGAGCATCATGGTGTCCACAAATGAGGCACATCAAGATAGTGGAGCAGTTCAGAAATATTTAAGCAGAGTGCCTCGGAGATGTATGCACAATGGCATTTATTTTCACTGATTCCTGGAGTTCACTCTGCAGCAGTTGTGAAAAATTTTATTTTTCTAAGTTCAGTTTTGTTCTGACCTGGCAGAAGCTGGAGGAAATGGTTGGAGAGCTTATTGAGATGTTCTTCGTGTTTCACTGTTGCAGTCATTACATTAGGGTTATCTGCCAGCAGGTAGCCCTCAGCCGGCCTGAATATCAAAGTCTTGGATTCCTGCATCGGATGCTGTCTCTTCGTCCATGACATCAGGTTGTCAGGGGTATAAAACATGCAGCCGATGCCATTACATCAGTCTTTCTTGCCGCACGGTGCCCGAAGCAGAAGCAGTTCACAAGTGCCAGTCGGCCGACTCCTGAAATTTTCGTTTTTGAGTTTCAGAACCAAAATCTTCAAAAAAGCTAAGTACCCCATTGGGGATCCTTTTTCTTGCTCTTAACTGATGTCAGTAAAAGTTAACAATTGTATTATCTGTGGAAAGCAAATACCTCATAAAGATTTTAATTCGTACTGCATTCCTTGCTTAGGCCCAGACCACGACGTCCCTCGCCGTCAGTTTTGTGCATTATTCAACCCCCAAACTATTTGTCGTCGGTTTATTTTTGCAGCAAATTATTTTGGTACTCTGTTTAACTATCCAGAAATGGCTTCGGTAAGCCATCCGACTACCGACATTCTGAAAAAACATAAAGATAAAGACAGAGACAGACCGCATAGGTCCAAAACTGCCGACGACGCTTCCTTTAAGCTAGTCACCAGTTCGCCGGTACTCAGTGAGGCGCTTTCGCAGTCCCTGATACCTACTGCTTCAGATTCGCAGGCCTCTAATGAGACCCATTTGGAGTCCAGTATGCTGCAAGATGCTTCTTCAACTATGGAACCTGCAGATGTCTCTATCTTGGATGGGTCTGGAGCCGCTGTGCAAGCACTGGCTTCTGAGGGTGTGTTCAGGCCTACAGACTTGCATTTCAAACCAATGCCATCTTCTTCTTCAAGGCCTAAAACTCGATTCATGCCTAGAAAACCGACATCCAAACTGCATGGTCAGGCCCATATGCCTAAAAAACAAATAAGAATGACTGAAAACCTTATTACTTTAATTAGGGGAAGCCAGCCCTTTCCCTCTGAGACCTAGAACTGATTTTCCTTCTGATTCTTCTGATCAGAATTATGAAATTTCTGTCTCTTCTGATTACCAGAATTTGCCCTTATCTACCTATGAGGATTCTGATACAGAGGATTCCATTCCCTCTGCTTCCCCTCCAGAAGATTTTTCTTTTGGTGAAACCTTGAACACTCTTAGGGAGCATTTCTGCTGGGAAAGCCAGGATTACTCTGACTTAGGGAATTCTTACTCCTCCCTCAACACAGGCCTTTAGCTATCCCTCCTGTCCTGGACATTCTAGATGATGCCTTCTTGGAATCTAGCCTGGCCCCAGACACTTTACCTCCAGCTCCCAGGAAACCTGACAGGTATTCCAGAGTACCTGACTCTCACAAGTTCCTCTTCAACAATCCTACTGCGGAGCCAGAGACCATTTCCCAAGGGCCTAAAGGCATTAAGGCTACTTCTACCAAAAACCCTACCCCTTCTGAAAGAGATTCCAGGGCCTTGGACAGATGGGGTAAGAAGGTATACACTTCTGCTACTTTGGCCATTAGGGCCTTAACCTGCAAGTTTCATATGTTAAAGAATCAGCAGCATATTATGGGACTACGTAAACAGAAAATGATGTTGATTCCTGACTGTGCTGAAAATAAAGAATTACAGGATTTAATGTATTCTGCTGAACAAGTTGGTAAACATACTTTGCAATGTAGTTTTGACTCTTTAGAAGCATCTTGCAGGGCTCATGTCACTAGGTCTGTACTTAGAAGGCATGCTTGGCTTAAGGAGCAAAATTTGCCAGATCATGTTAAAGCTAAATTACTGGATGTTCCCTTAAACCAAGACCGCCTGTTTGGCAACAAAACAGAAGTAGTCCTTAAAAAAATGGAGGAAAAAGCTAAATCTATGCAAGCTGTTAAAGATTTCCTGCAAGTGCAGCCTCCCAGATTTAGTAGGCATTGGCCTTCTAAGAATTGGTCCTTTTCTGTCTCTTCCAGGCCTTCTCAGTCCAAACCCAGGAACAGCAGACCACCTAGGCTACAGTTTCAAGGTACTCACAAGCCTAAGCAGTGGGGAGCTTCCACTTCCAAAGGTGGAAGTAGTAAGACACCCCCCTATGGTAAACTGTCACAATGACTTAACCTTAAACCTTCCAAGCCCTGCTCAACTGCCTGCTCCCTTAGGGGGAAAGATCGCCCTGTATGCAAAAAACTGGAAACTCATTGCACAGGACAAATGGATTTTCAATATAGTTTTCCAAGGATACAAATTCCACTTCCACACCTTACCAACCCCAAATGGTTGGCCAGACCTACCCCCAAATCAATGGGCAGAAGCTCAACAGCAGGTTATCTCTCGTCTAAGTATCAGGGCTATTCAACCTGTCCCAGCAGAAGAAAGGGGACAAGGTTTTTACTCAAGACTTTTCCTGGTACCCAGAAAAGACAGCTCCCAGCATCCTATCCTGGACCTCTCTATTCTAAACACCTTTTTGGTAATCCCAAAATTCAAAATGCTAACACTTCAACTGCTTCCTATGCTAGACAAAGATGCCTGGTTGGCAACGTTAGACTTAAAGGAAGCTTACCTGCACATTCCAGTAAGGGAATCTTGCAGAAAATACCTAAGTTTCAGAGCAGGCTCCATACACTTTCAGTTCACTGCACTTCCCTTTGGCTTATCTACTGTGCCCAGGGTATTTACAAAGTGTCTAGCTTCAGCCATTGCATTTTGTACGCAAAGAAATATTCAAATATACCCATACCTGGACGATTGTCTAATTTAGACAGAAAGCCAGGACATGCTACTAAAACATCTGGCATTTGTAAAGAATCTTCTAACCTCGCTGGGGTACACCATAAATGAAAAGAAATCTCATCTAATACCCTGCCAACAAATTGTATTCCTGGGAGCAAGCTTGAACACAACTTCCCAGATGGCTTACCTCACACCAGAGAAAGAAGTTTATTTGACAGCCTACTTCAAACTACTGGCCACAAAGTCCCAGCTATCTGCAAGGAAAATCCTGCAAGCCCTGGGGTTCATGGCTTCTTGCATTCTACTAATTCCATATACAAGACTGCATATGAGGAAACTACAATAGTACCTAAAAAGCCTATGGTGTCAACATTCTCAGGACCTGGAATCAATGATTCCTATCATTCCTTGTATAAAGACAGAGTTCCTTTGGTGAGCAGAGGCCTGCTACCACAACAGGGGCTCCCATTCACTCTATCCCCTGCCGCCCAAACCCTAGCAACAGACGCATCAGACCAGGGGGGCTCACTTGGCAGGGCAGTGCATTCAGGGCAAATGGAACCTGAGACAGATGCACCTGTATATCAACTAAAAAGAAATGTTAGCTGTACAGAATTCCCTGACAGCCTTCAAGGACCACATTCTTCCAGGACAATTATTGGTAAAGACAGACAACACCACAGTTATGTGGTACATAAACAAGCAGGGGGGAACCCACTCGTACCCTCTCTGCAGACTAGCCATGGCTCTGTGGAACACAGCCTTGAGTAACCAAGTGCACCTACAAGCTCAATTCCTGCCGGGCAAGCTAAATTCACTGGCAGATGACCTAAGCAGAAATCTCATGGACCCACATGAGTGGAAACTGGAACCAAAGGTATTCAACCTCTTGAGAAACAAATGGGGGAATCCAGAAATAGACCTGTTGTCTCCCCTCAGAACTACCAATTGGACAAATTCTGCCCAAGGACTTCCCACAGTCAAGCTTGGAAAGTGAATGGCCTACTCCAGCTTGGGACCTTAACTTTGTATTGGAAAAGCTCACTCTACCTCCTTTTGAGCCAGCTGCAACTGCAGAGTTGAAATTCCTTTCTTACAAAACAGCCTTCCTTCTAGCCATCACTTCAGCAAGAAGAGTGTCTGAATTACAGGCCCTCATGGCAGTGGAGTCCTTTACCTGGGAAAGCCTCTCAGTTTATGCCTTTCCCCCCTCTGCCTCTCCTCTTGAAGGTTCTGCTAAAGATCAAACAGGACAAATCAAGGACAATATTGATTGCACCAGACTGGCCACGCCAGCACTGGTACCCCTTCTTGCACAGTATGTCACTGCTGGAACCACAGCACCTGCCTCAGACCCCTTCCCTGCTGTCCCAGCAGGAGGGCCAGATTCTGCACCCTCAGCTTCAAACCCTGAACCTTGCAGCCTGGCTAATTCCTTGAGCTCTCCAATAGCATCCCTCTGTAAGCAGGTTCCAGATGTCATTCTGGAGGCAAGGAGGCCTAGTACTAGAAAATCCTATGCTGAAAAGTGGAAAAGATACTATTCCTGGAGCCAGACTCAGGGGATGGGCACAACGGTGCCCAGCTTACTGCATATTTTTCAGTACTCAACAGAGATGCTCCACAAGAGCCTTTCCTTCTTGTCAATTAAAATTCATGCCTCTGCCATTTCAGCACACTATAATACTGAACCACCCCACTTCTCTCACCCCCTGCTAAGGCAATTCCTCAGAGGGGCCAAAAATTTAAGACCACCCAGGAGAGCCCCTACTCCAGCTTGGGACCTTAACTTTGTATTGGAAAAGCTCACTCTACCTCCTTTTGAGCCAGCTGCAACTGCAGAGTTGAAATTCCTTTCTTGGAAAACAGCCTTCCTTCTAGCCATCACTTCAGCAAGAAGAGTGAATTACAGGCCCTCATGGCAGTGGAGCCCTTCATCATCTTCCATGCAGACAGGGTGTCCCTCAGGACCAATCCTTCTTTTATGTCCAAGGTGGTGTCTAGTCTGGCCTTTAATCAGTCCATTCATTTGCCTACTTTTTTTCCAAATCCACAAATCAAAGGAGAATGAACACTGCACTCTTTGGATGTGCACAGACAACTTAGATTTTATTTGGACAGGACTAAGCCTCTCAGAAAATCTGAACAGCTGCTAGTTGGCTTTGCTGCAGGGGCAGAGGGGAAGGCCATTTCAAAGAAAACCATTTCTAAGTGGATAGCCCATTGCATTAATTTCTGCTATAAGCACCATGGAAAACCTACCCCACAGGGGATAAGATCACATTCCACCAGGGCTGCATCTACCTCTACAGCCTTTCTCAGAGGTGTCCCTACCAGGGACATCCTAGAAGCTGCTACCTGGAGCTCTGTACATACCTTCACCAAGCATTATCACATGCCTATTTTTTCTAAATCTAGAGCTGGTTTTGCCACTGCAGTTTTGCAGGGCTTAATAGCTGGTCCTAATGCTCTCTAACTTCCTCCTCTCTTCCTTAGCTTTAGGAATCAACCCAAATGTAATGACTGCAACAGTGAAACACAAAGAACATAGTACAGTTGTGTACACTTACCATCAATGTAGATGTTCAAGTGTATTCACTGTTGAAGTCCTGGTTACCCTCCCTCCAGCCCCCTGATTTCTCTTGGCCTATACTTTTCTTCTTGTTTAGTGTAGTTCAGCTTTCTGGTGTATTTGCTTTTTGTTGGAGGTGTAACCTAACATATAATTGCTTCCCATTATGGGGACACCTGACATCTCGGGCAAGAAAAGCTGATGTAATGGTGTTGGCTGCATGTTTTATATCCCTGACGAGCTGACGTCATGGAAGAAGAGACAGCACCTGATGCAGGAATCTAAGACTTTGATATTCAGGCCTGCTGAGGGCTACCTGCAGGCAGATAACCCTAATTTAATGACTGCAACAGTGAATACACTCGAACATCTACATTTATGGTAAGTGTACACAGCTTACACAGTACTTTGGATGCCCAGATCGGCTGGTTAGAGACTCTCCAACTTTGACTCAGAGAGTCATTGTCTCTGCCCAGTACTAGCATTAACATCAGAGTCAGGGTCCACTGATGAGGAAGCCCAGATTGGGGAATAAGCTCCCACTGGGTCACAGCTGGCAGGGAATGCAGCTACACAACCCATTTTATCTCCCATCCCAGTGTTCCCCTCCATTTTGTGTCTATGCCCGCCCCTGCTTGGTGTCCAGTTCTCTCCATCACCATTGTCTTTCATTTGTGTGTCGGATGCCTGCTTCTCCTTTTCCATCCCAGACTGCATCTGCACCTCCCATGACAATCTTGTCTTTGTTTGTGTGCCCCTGCTACCTATCGTAATCCTCTTACTTGATTTACTACCTTCCCCAACTTACCTTCCCTTTATGTAATTGGGCATCTGACTCCCCCACCAAAAATTCCCTCTTTTGTCACCATCATCCTGCTCATTCACTAATTGTTTGTTATACCCCCCCCATGCTTCCAGTTTTCACCACTTTCCTGTCTTCTCACTTCCAACCTTTAATTTGGTCAAAAAATTGATCAGCACAGTTGCCTCATAGCTCTTTAAGGGCACATTACTTACTACTGCCTGCTGCTGTTGTGCATGTGGGGTCACGTAGACCATCATCAAATCATGAGCACAACTAATGAGCAATGGTGGTGCTTATATCTCCCTGTGGCCTCACCATACTGTTACTATTACTTGCTCTTCTCACAGCCATGAGCAAGGTATTTAATAAACTGTTGTCTGTACTTTTACCCTCACATATTCATCTCTAATGAGCATTAGGGTTCATCACTCAGAAGGTGTCTGGCTGTGCTCTTGCCCTTTCTGAATCCTAAAATGGTTATTCCTTGATCTTGAAGCTTCTCTTGTTTGTGTTGTACTGCATGGTTTACAACTCTGTATGAATTATAAATGATGTCTCCAGTTAAGCTGCCATAAAAATATATCTGTCAATGAGATTATTTATTATATTTAAAATGTTTTGACTATTGTAACACTGTTGCTGAGGTCTTCATTGGTTGTTGTGGCTGAAGTACTTGGCAATGTCTTTGTTAAAAAAAGTTTCTATTACATGTTTTTATATTTTAACTCCCAGTATGTTTAAATGTAGTACAGCAACATATAACACACAAGAAATGTTATTTTCTGCAATATTTTAATATTTTATGGGCAATGTAGTTATATGTTTGTGTAAAATGTATTATGCAAAAATATATTTATTGCGGAAATATAATATTTTCAGCCTTTTTAACTTAGTACTATGTTCTGAAAGTCCCTTCATAAATGTTTTTTAAACACCGTTATTGAATTATCACATAACATAGACAAACTTACACTTATGTAAAAGGAATCATACCGTATTAATAAATTCACATTTATAAACAGTATATTTCACATATAATCTTTTATAAAATGTAATCAATTCAACATTATATAAATTGTTCAATTCCTGCCTTCTCTTGTACCTTGTTCCTCCTCCAAAACTGTTTCTGCAAGTATCGTCCCGGGAGTTTTTTTTTAATGTAATTTACTCCTACCCTTTTCTAAAGATCCCATTCCCTGTTCTTTATTCTTTGTTACAGTTTTCACTACTTCGGGTATGGTTGGTTCAGACTTTGATTTCCATTTTCTAGTAATTGCTTTTTGGCAACCACCAGAATTAAACTAAACTTAAAGCCTTACTATGTCTGGGCAATTCAGATCCTGTATCCCAGATCAAAAAATAATTTCCTTTGTTACACTCATTTGATTGCCCGATATTCCTGGCAGAATACTCTGTATGGAATTTTTAAAGTCTGCAACTTATTACACTCTGAAAAGATATGCTACAAGGTACCTCTTTCTTCCTCATTACACCTCCAACAATTGCCGTCTAACTGAAGAAAAATTCTTCGGAGTCTACGTAGGTTCATAGGTGGTTACTGGGTTATTGACACTAAGGTCTTTATAAGCCTAGCTGAGTGTACCCGATATAATACTAGAGAAACCCAATATAAAGGATCTTGCCTAAACTCGAGATCTTAGTTAGCAATGACTGTCCATATCTAGGAGGGTCAGAAGTGAAATCCCAGTCAGGAATTTACGGTTTCCCATCCAGTCATCCATGCTATGCTTGAACAGGGTCATAGAGGGGCTTTGTTTGATGTCTATTCCAAAGGAGTGGCAATCTCTGAGAGACATATCTGTCTCTCCAGCAAGACCTATTTATGTTAAAGGCCAGGTTAAGGTACCTGGAGCGGGTGACCCTTGTCCCATTTGATTTGTGGATGTACAAGTCAAATGGAACAAGGGTCACCCGCTCCAATACATTGGTTCCTTTGCCACTTTCTGAAGTACAAAAGTACCTATGCAAACACTTCCAAGCAAAAATCTTAAATCTTGTAGACATTGTTTCATATTTAGGAGCTATTGTTTCTTTGAGAATTGCTTATCTATTCCCTCTCCCCAATCTTTTTTGACCTCCTCAAATTGATTCCTACAGTTATATGACCTACTACCTATCCCTTTTTTAATTGCAGTTTATGTTCTATACTCACCTAAAAACTCCATCAGTGCAAGTCTTTCACTCAGGATTCCCCTATCTCTTTATCTTTGCCTATACTCTGATATCAGTCCCTGATATGGAAGGCAGTCTCTAGCCTGCAGTCCAGTTGTCTTTTTGGCCTCTTCCCATTCTTTACTTTCCCTTCTCTAATTATTTGTTTCCAATACATTGGTTCCCTTGCCAGCTTCCTCCAGTAAATTCTAACCCATCTTACCTATTCTGTGTATTACTAATTGCTGTCATCCTTATCAGAATCCCCTTTCTCCATTCCCCCTGTTGACTTAACTCTTAGTATACCTTCTGCTACTTTGAGTATAATATTCTGTATGGCTGTTATTCTCCTTAAAGATCCCCATCCAAAATCTCACACTTTTCTTACTTATTATTGAATTTCCCCCTACTTCATCATCATCTCTTTCCACTTTGAATTGTAACTTTTTGTATGTGTAATGTGTAATAGCCGCAACTGTGTAGCTCTAAAATATCCATTCAAATCATATAATCCTAAACCTCCTTGTTTTATTGGAAGGATCAACTTACCCACTTGACTGTTACCCTCTTTCCTCCTAGATAAAATTATTCAACTCTTTATTAATTACTATCAAAAACTTCTCCTCTGGTTGTTAAAAATATGCCTGTATAAAACTAGTGAGATTAAAACATTTTTACTGCTTGTACCTTGCTATCCATATCCATGGGCAGTTTCTGTTGTATTTTATTTAGTCTGTTCCCACATATTCTTAGCTGCCGTAACAGCATCTTTTTAACCCATACTTCTAAGTACTTCATTTTATTGTGACCCCATAAATATGGGTATTGCTGACCAGTTCACAGCTATAACCTTTGTTTTATTTTTATTCAGTTTATATCCTGAAAAAAAACAAAAATGTCTCAGTATGTTCCACAAAACTGAAATGACATTTTTCTGGTACAAAATAATATCATCTCCAAATAAAGCCAACTTTTCTTGAATACCATACCAATTATATGCTTGAATTCCTGAGTCCCTTATTTTCTTGCCACTGGTTCTAAGTATAACACAAATAAACAAGGGAAACGAGAACACCCCTTTCTGGTTCCTCTTTTCAGATGCAACTTAATCAGAGAGTAACCCTCCCACTTTGATTTTTGCCTCAGATCCCTCATATATCCTCCTAATTAATCTTATTTTTGTTATAGAAAAAGTAAATACATCCATTGCCCTACTTATAAAATCCTAGCTTACTCTGTGAAATGCTTTCTCTGCATCAAAACTCACCAATGACAGTGGTATTTTCTTACATTCTGCTTCACTCTGGATCATCGTTTTGTATCTATAACCCTCAACACAAGATCCACTCCTTACCTGATTTTCTCCCTCTTCTCAGTGTTACTACTTAAAAAAACAAAATAAATATATATATATATATATATATATGTATACACACACACAAGAAATCTCATATGTTCATAACTATTATTTAATATGTACACAATACTAATTTTAGTTTTCTCACAGTGATCTTTACTAAAATGTTTGTGTTTTTCTTTTGAACCTGTATCTACTAGAAAACTGTATTAAATACTTTGTGTAGACTGATTGCCAACATCCTGGCAGATAGGTTCAGTGCTAACCTTACCCCCCTTTCACCCCCTAAAAGGCCCATCTCTATACCGAAAGAATGCAAAGTTCTTGTAATCATGGCTGCACAGCTAAAAACCTCACTCTCCAAAGCCAAGAACACAGCATCCATGGGACCTGATAACATCCCAGGCTGCCTTCTACACGAACTGCAGAATGAACTGGCACCCCACCTAAGTACCATGTTCAGTCATAACCTCACCTCAGGCTTTGTGCCCATTGAATGGCACACCACAACAGTTATCCCACTCCACAAAGGGAGAGCCATGACAGACGCTGGGAACTACTGCCTCATTAGTCTGGTCTGCAAGGCCATGGAACGCATCATCATGGAACTCATAAACAAAGACATTGGAGATCTCCAAACTCTGGACCCCACACAGTTCGGGTTTTTAAATGGCAAATCATGTCTCCTAAGACTGATAGACTTCTTTGAAGCAGTCACCAAAGCCATAGATGAGGGTAAGGTTGTTCACACAGCCTATCTAGATCTCGCCAAGGCATTTGACACCACCCCCCCCCACTCTGGAATTATAGATAAACTCACTATATAGGTATAAATCCCTATGTCACAGGATGGGTTACCAACTGGCTTACTGACAGAACCCATACTGTGAAAGTAGCAGACTCCAAATCAGACTTCAGACCAGTGACAAGTGGAGTACCATAGGGTTCAGTCCTGGGTCCTCTCCTGTTTGGTATCTACTTCTCTGAAATACAGGCTAACACAGAAGGTCTTTGGCTAACTACGTTTGCAGATGACTGCAAACTAGGAGCCATAATCGAAACTCATAACGATGTGGACATTCTGCAAAAGGGCCTCACTGAGACAGATGCCTGGTGTTAAAGCCATGGCCTCAAGCTCAATGCCAAAAAGTGTATTGTCATCCCTTTTGGTAAAATCTCTGTACCCATGAACTATCACATAGGTGGTAGTTTACTTAACACTGAAAGTGTGATAAGAGACCTTGGGACACAGGTGGACAGTTGTCTCTCCTTTGATAATCACATCACCACAGTGGTCAGGAAATCCTTCTATGTGGCACACCTCATCTCAAAAAGTTTCTCATCCAGAAAAAGAGGTCTTTGTTCCCCTCTACTCATCACTCATTAAACCCATTATAGAGTACAATGCCCCTTTTGTTATGTACCTCACAAGACATCTACAACAACTGGAAAGACCACAGAAATACCTCACAAAGAGGATTACGGGCCTCAAACAGACGCCCTATGCAGACAGTCTCAAAAAACTCCAGCTTTACTCCATCGCTTATCGCCTACTCAGAGGCAATCTCTGCCTAACATACAAAGCTATGTCAAACCCAGAGCTGTTGGACATGCTCCACTTAAAGAAATCCCAATCCCTCTGAGCTACATGCTCTAGGGACCTAATCCTTGTCACCACAATAAACAGAACATGCTGGAGGGATAGATTCCTGTCCCAGAGACATCCCATACTCTGGAACAGACTACCTATCTATGTCAAACAGAGCTCCTCATTAGCACTCTTCAAGAAAAATATTGATGATTGGATGGGTAATAGGAAATTCACCCTGGGGATCACTTATGTGGCTCTGCTTGACAGGGGCACAGGAAAATAATTTTCTTGGGTGGTGAAAGTCAGGGTACCTTTTTGGCTAGGCTTATATAGGCCCTAGGACCAATAGCCTAGTACCTACCTATGAACATAACTAGATGATTTATACTCTGCATCTTACTATATGTATACTATTGTACTATCTAATTATTGTATTTTGCTTATATTTCTGAGGAGCTTTTCTCCCCGGCCTCCATTGAAAATGGCTTCTGGCCCACTTGGACTTTTCTGGTAAATAAATTAATAAATTAATTAAATCAATTAATGTTGACAAATGCTTGCTTCCTCACTACAAGCCACATCAATCCATATCTTATCAATTTTGGCAACATCTTTTGGCCATTATAAATATAAACACTTTATAATCATAGATTAAAATTGAAATGGGCCTATATGAAGCTGCATGTGAAGTGTCTTTACCATCTTTAGGTGTTACCAAGGTTTTCCAAGGATGCTGGTGCTCCCCTCCTTTTAAAATAATGTTCCTTCCAAATCTTTATCACTTTCTTCTTTCCTTCCAAATGTCCACCAAAATACCATCTATTGCTGGAGACTTTCCTGCAGATTGGTTATATACCACCATTTTTATCTCATCTCCCTGAGCATCATCTACCTGTAACATTGGTGCATTTAAATCACATAAGTATTTTTTGTTTGTGCTTTTTCTTGATTTCTATTTCATACAAATTTTCAAAAAATTTCTCTAATACCGCTATAAGATTTCTAGCTATTTTTTTGTTATAGGCTTCCTAAGATTGGCAACAACCCTTTCTAGTTTCTGTTGCCCAAATTGTTGTACCAGAAGTTTTTGTGCTTTGGTGTTTTTACTGCTTTGGTGTATTACTGAAAAACAGTTGCTTAACTACAATCTTTCTAATGCATATTATCTAGATAATCCCTTATTTTCTCTTTAGCACTCTGCAATAGTACCTCCTCTTGTTCAGTGAGATTTGCCCTATTCTGCAATATTTTAACCTTTGTCAGCCCCCCTAAATAATTCTTGTTACTTTTTAAACATATCTCCTTTTGTTTTATTTCTATCCTATTTTAAACTCCTCTTTCATGTTAGCTCACTCACTAGCTATAACATGTGAAGTACTTACTATCTTTCTTAATAACTCCCAGATAATTTCTACTACCCATTCCATTCCTTTTAACAGGCAAGTTGAGAAGCATCAGCATTTTATCTTTACTTCATTACTCATATATGTTTGTCTTAATAATTATTGATGCATGACGTGAAATACTTGGATGACTGTAAAAGTTCTCAATTAATACATATTCCTGTGAAATATGATCTCTGTCTACTCTTGCCCATTTATTGTACCTTGGAGAATAATATGTAAATTCTGTCCATGTTGCTACAACTGAATTCACATATTTCATACCAAATATTTTCATAACTTTGTTCATAAATCTATCCTGTTTTGTTATATTTTCCCTTCTAGTCCAAAGATACATCCTCATTGTTGCAAATCAAATTACTGTCACCACCTGTAAGTAATATTCCCCGCTGAAAGCTGATTATTTCTCCCAATTTATTAAGTTCCATAACAGCAGTTTTAGGTGGAATATAAATATGTGCCAGTATAATCCTCATTCTTGCCTGTAGCCCCTTACTACTACAAATCTGCCATAATTATTTATTTCTCTTCTATCACTGTTGAAGCTCTTTTAGTAATTGACATAAGTACTCATGTTTTCCATTATTCCTGATATTCTGCTGAATATCTATCCTGAAATTATTTCTGTATCAAATTCACATGCTCATTTCTTTCCAGATGTGTCTCCTGTAGCATTTCTAATTGCACTGTACATTTTTTAATGTAAATAAATATACTTTCCTTTTTTCTATACCTGTGAGACCGTTCACATTCCAAACTAATATGTAAAGTGTTGCAATTATGATAAGAAATCATTATTCTCGCATATATATAGTGACTTTTTTAAATTTCTGTTTGTCATACACATACCAACTAATGTTTTTCAGGTTAATCCTTTAAACCGGTTTTTCTTATCAACACTGGAATCTATGTAACATTTGACATGACACTTGGTTTTAATGAAAGCTTACACACACACACACACACACACACACACACACACACACACACACACACACACACACAAAACTTATTAATTTAATACAAACATACAAAACTATGTACATCTTGAAATATTGAACTTTAACTCTCCAATTAGGAACAGTTGTCTCACATAAACAGCTGGAAACACAGGCCTTAATTAACTTAAAGTTGAGGTTATTCATCCTAAGATGTATGTTACTGCTTGTGATTCTACTAGCTGTAATTGGTGTCTGTTTTTTTTTTCTATCTTTATTCCCCCTCCAGATGTGAAAAACAACTTGCATGATTTCAGAAAATATTAAACTTTATCATTGAAGAAACCAATACTTTGGCTTTCATTTATTGCCTGTAATCATCTTGTGTCCATAGAAATGTAAGAGAAAAGAAAATGTAGACATTAGCTGTAGGCTTCTAAAGACAAGCTGAAACTTTTTTTTTTTTTTTTTTTTGCTAAAGGAAAACCTTTCATAATATTTACTGTTCTCCTGTTTACTTATTTCCACTTACAACTTCTAATTAGATTAGGGCAAGGGTCTTAATCCAGACATTTACTTACGCAAAAGTAAGAAGAAACATATCAGGTCTACATATAGTATGATTATTATACTTTTGTACCCATCCCTCACCTCAACAACCCAAGATTACACCCTATTACCATAAACATGCATTTGCCTAGCCATTTTTCTCTTTTTGCATTGTGATATTTACATTTCTTATTACTAAAAAGAAGAAATAAAGACATCCGTTTACTTTACTTTAGTATCTTTATCCCATACAACTAAAAATGCTTTACTATAAAATGTGCAATTTATATTATGAAAAGTTTAATAGAAGTACTGCTAAGAACAGAAATTGTTTTACTTCCAGTTACCTTTTTATTTCCTCATCCCCTCCCCTCAGTGTTCTTCCAAATATTAATGAAATTAAGTGAGACAAATGCTTTTCAGTTCCACACAAGTTTAACAAACTCAACACAAGACCACTCTTTCCACTTTTTCTTGTAAAGCAACATTTCACAAATGCAAATTATGCTTTGCAGCCTCACATTTATTCACTAATTTCCATGTTGCTGGTGTTCCTGTTCAACTCCATCTGTCAACTCCAGGCTCTGGTTCAATTCCAAGGGGGTCCCAATTCTTGTCAACTGCTGTGCCTTTCTCTGTCTCTTAAGCATTTTCCTTTGGAACAGTAGAAATGGTTTCACTGGGAAAGTCTGTCCTTGTGCTTTGTTATAAGAAAAATGAGAAGCAGAGTTGCCTTCTGCTTGATGGCTCATAATTTGCTTGACAAACCTTCATATTTCCTCCTTGGTGTGTCTGCATTAAAAAAATAGTTTGATTCTCAAGGAAAAAATATTCTGAAGACAGCTGGATACAGCAGCTTGCATCTCACACCTGCCTCTCAACATGTCCTGATTTCTGGAATAAACTTGTATCTCTTCTGCCTGGTGTATTCCACAGACACTCTACTGTCTCCAACTTTTAATACTTTGCCCTTTTGACAAAGTGTTGTCAGGATGAGCCCTTTCTACTGGTAGGTTTGTATCTTTACTAATACATGTCTTAGCTGCTTTCTCACAGCCAGGATTGGTGCACACACATGTTGCTCCCATTTAATTAACAGTTCATGCTGTGGAATACCAGTCCATTCACTTATTTGTACCTTCAGAAAATTAATAGAGTCTGTTCCTTCTAGTTCCTTTTACAGCAGAAATTTTCAAATTTTCCCCTACATGGTCTGTCCTCTAATTCTGCCATTTTTTTTGAAACATCTCTTCTTGAGCAGTCTCATAATCAGTCAGCCTTTTCTTCATTTCAACTTCTGATTTTGCAATATTATCAGGTCATCTGAATATCTGTTTAAAGCTTCTTCCATTTTTTCCAAACTTTCATTATCTGAGTTGATAAACTCCTTCAGTTTTTCATTTATTTTAATCAGCTCTGAGCACATTAGATTTAGCTTTTCTTTTGGATCACTGGAAGTCATGTCTTGCACCAAAGCTGGAGCTTGAATTGCTTTTTGCTGAACATCTAAGGATTCTTCCTAGTCAGTGTTTTCTCTTCATCTTTTCTAGTTGATATCTTTCAGGCTGTTAGTTTTTTTTTTTTTTTTTTGCTGGAATCCAGGCAGTATATTTACTACCCAGTACATAAATTTACTAAATATAAAAGAGTTCCTGGCCTTTGTCTTATATTTTTTCACTCTGGTAGAGGTGATGTTAAGCTGTTGATTTGTGCAGTCATCTTGGGAAAAAAAACTTCATAAATATTTGGTAGAATTACATTTTCAAGTTACTGGGATTTACATTTTTCAGTTCAAAGAAAGCTGAGTAGGAGTTTTCATTTTTAATGTTTAGTTCTCAAAATAATCTATTTTGTAAACATAAATTCTTGTTTTGTGATTTTGATTCATGAGCCATAGTTCTGCTATACTGTTCCTTGTCTAGTGTATTGTTATGATTGTACCAGTGTGTTCAGTTTCATTTTAATAATTCAAGTACATTTATTAATAGCATTCCTAAGCTTAGATATGGAAATTGATTTTTGATTCAATTTGAATCCAGTGAGCTATGTTTCCATTGTACTTCACATGATATGTTGATGTGCAACTGCAAAGACAAGATGCTTATTTGATGGCAGGCAACCAGTGAAAGACTACCACCACTGTTTCTGTTGGCTGGGTTACTGAATACCATTCTAATCAACTTATGCAGCTGCAGAAAAGCAACAAATTAGTCCATCATTTTACATTTTATCCACAAAAGTACAGTAAAGCTATTGATGCATGCCAGTGTTCTTACTTTTAGGTTGTTTGTAAAATATCATTGTTTTATTTAAATACTGAAAAATCTCCTTAAAGAAATGTTATGCTATTCTTATTCTGAATTTAAAGTGCTGTGCCACTGTTATGTAAAGATGTTACCCAGTAAATAAATACATACTACTACGTAGAGTCAGAATTGTTATATGGACACTTTATTTTCTAAGTAATGCTGTCACCTTACTGTAGATGAATTGTATTGTAAAATACATTATCAATTCAGTAGTACACCAGAACAAGCTGTATACCTCCTTATATAAGTAAATGTCCATTACTACTGCATTAATTAGAAAAAAATTGCTCCCCTAGATTTTCTATAATAGGTGAAATCATAATAATTATTTGCAGTTTTCCTCTTTTTTAAACAAGAAACATCTTTATTAAATTGTCACTTATGACATAGACAATCATACATAGTTATAAATGAAAACAAATCATACTGTTACAATCCTAGTTGCAGACATTATACATCACTTATAATCTACCCAATCATTGTCAGTTGAATGGTTTACCTTTATAAAGCCGAATCACAGTGGTACGAATGCTCATATGAGCGACTCGTAAACATGAAAGTGAAAACTGTGATAGTCCTTAATGTTTGAAAAACAGCAAATCGAAAAGCAGATTCACTGTTTTTCAAACAATGTCGAACGAAAAAAAAAATGTAAAGCAGGGGAGCTGCACCCCCCCACCTCCCTACTTTAATATTCTAACTCCAAAATCGCACTACAGTGGGGAAAGGGACCATTTTCCAAACCCCACTATAGTGTAATCCGCCCCACAATGTTGAATGTGCAATGAGCGAATGTCACTGTGCATTTGCTCATTGCACATTTGAACCTTTTTTCATTTGGCATTTGCAAACTTTGCAAACAGCCTTTCGAGCAATTGCTGTTTGCCCGAGTGTGAATCGCCTTTCTAAAGGTAAACCTAAACATTACATAGATCATTCAAATCCTGCCTTCTTTTAAACCTCACTCCTCCCCTGTATGTATTGTTCTCATGATTCCCATTTTTCCTATGTAATTTGCTCCTAACCTTTTCTAAAGATCCCAATTCCAGTTGTTTTAATTATGTTACTATAGTCAGTATTTGTATTACAACTGGTTTAGACTTTGATTTCCATTTTCTAGTAATTGCTTTTTTGGCAGTCACCAAAATTAGTCTCATCAAGTCCTTACCATGTCTAGGCATTTCTGATTCTGTATCATAGCTCAGAAAAATAATTTCCCTAGTTAAACCAAACTGTTCATCCAGTATCTCTGACAGAGTAGTCTGCAGTGAATCCTTAAAGGCTGCCAACAAATTACACTCCCAGAAAATATGTTCCCAGTTACCTTTTTCTTCCCCATCACACCTCCAACATTTGCTGTCTAACCAAGGAAAAATTTGCTGGCGTCTACCTGGGGTATAAAAATATTGTTGTAAATATTCCCAAGCAAAAATCCTAAATCTTCTAAATTTTCTTGCATATTTGGGAGACATATATATATATATATATATATATATATATATATATATATATATATATATCCCCAATTGTTTCTTTGTGAATTGCTTATCCAGTCTCTCTTCCCAATCCTTTCTAACCTACTATGATTGATTTTTATAGTTATCATGCAGTATTTTATATGCTTTACTAATTATTCTTTTTTACTGGAAGCTTCTGTTCTAGATTCTACTAAAAACTCTACCAGTGCTGGTCTTTAATTTAGGACCCCCCTGTTTTTCTCTTTGCCTATACTCTGATAGGGAAGACAATCTTTAACTTGCAGTCCAAATACATTTTTGGTGTCTTCCCATTCCATTACCTTTCCTGGTTCCTTTGCCAGTTATCTCCAATAAATTACAGCCCCCTATTGTCTGTTTCCCGAATTGCAGTCATCCCTATTGGCAGAATCTCCTTTTTCTATTCCAGTGTTGGCTTAGTTCTTAGAATGCTTTCTACTATTTATTAATATAATATTCTGTATGATTATTCTCCATAAAGATCTGCATCCAAAATCCTAGTGTCTCATTTCTTGTGCTTTACCGGTTTCATCAGCATCCCTTTCTACTTTTGGAAGAATCGGCTTATCATACTTGACTCTTGCCATCTGCCCCTCCCAGATAAAATCCTTCAGCTCTTTATTAATTGCTACCCACAACTTCTTCTCTGGTTGATAAAAATATGCTACCAAAAGCATATCCAAATCTAGTCAAAGACAAATTAAAACAAAAGCAATGGTTCCGTGGTCAATAAAGGCTTGCAAATTGTAAAATACAGTTGAGAAACAGTTGAATAACTGTTTCTCAACTGTATTTTACAATTTGCGAGCCTTTATTGATCATGGAACCATCTCTCTTGTTTTAATTTGATAAAAATATGCCTGACTTGTCTATAAGGCTAAAGGGACTAAAAGCATTTTAATTACTTGTATCTTACTATCCATATCATTTTCTCAGGTTTTGTATTACCTTTTGTTTTGTCTCTTCACACATATCCTTACCTGCTACATGGAATCATTTTAAGCCATACTCCTAAATACTTCATTTTATCATGTCCCCCTAAATATGGATATTACTGAACCATTTTGTGTCTGGGTACATAATTTACTGCTATTGCCTTTATTTTAGCTTCATTCATTTTGTATCCTGAAAAGATACAAAACTGCCTCAAAATGTTCCACAACACTGTAATGTCCTTTTCTGGTTTTATCAGGTATAAAATAATATCATCTGCAAATAGAGCCATCTTTTTTGACTATAATGCCAAATATATCCTTGATTTTCTGAGTCCCTTATTCTCTTTGCTAATAGTTCTAAATATAATACAAATAAAAGGGGGAGGGGGACACCCTGGCTGGTTCTTCTGCTCAAGCAGAGATTATCAGAGAGGAAGCCAACAACTTTAATTTTTGCCTCCAATCCCTTATGTATCCTCCTAATCAACCTTATAATTTTATCAGGGAATGTAAATGCTTCCATTGCTCATAAAATCCCAGCTGACTCTGTTGAATGCTTTTTCTGAATCCAGACCCACCAACAGTGGTATTTTCTTATATTCCACTTCCTCTGGACCATCAATGTTTTGTTAATGTTGTCAAATGTTTGCCTCCCATCAACAAAACTACCTTGACCCATATCTATCAATTTTTGGCATCAGTTTTACTATTCCTTTAGCCATTATATACATAAACATTTTATAATCATGGTTTAGCATTGAAATGGGCCTGTATAAAGCTGCAGCTGATGGATCTTTCCCCTGTTTAGGTATTACAGCTACCACCACTTTTTTCCAGGGCATGGTACTTCTCCATTTAAAATACTGTTAAAATCCTTCCAGATCTTTATCAGTTTTTTTCTCTCCTAGCTCCCAAACTTCCACATGAATATCATCTATCCATGGGAACTTTCCTGTAGATTGGTTATACATCACCATTTTTATCTCATCTCCTCTTATCCTAACTGTTAGTAATTAAGCTTCATCTACCTCTAACCTTGGCATATTTAATTCTTCCATAAACATTTCCATTTTTATCTTTTCTTGATATCCATATTTCTTTGTTTTATACATACTTTCATAGAATTTCCAAAAAGTTTCTAATACCTCTACAGGATCTCTTGTTATCTTCCTTGTTATAGGCTCCCTAAACTTGGCAACAGCCCTTTCTACTTTCTGTTGCATGAGTTGTTGTGCTAAAAGTTTTTATTTTCTCCAGAGCTATCAAAAACAGTTGCTTAACAGCAATCTTTCTAAACTCATGCATATTATTGAGGTAATCCCTTATTTTCTGTTTAGCATTCTGCAGTTGCTCCTCTTCCTGTTCTGTGAGATTCTCCCCATTCTGCAATACTTTAACATTTGTCAGTCCCATTAAATAATAATTACTTCTTAACCATATCTCCCTTTTTTTTTCCACCTTATTTTTAATCTCCACTTTAATTTTATCTTACTCAGCTATATTTTCAGAATAAATTTCTGTCTTCTCTTATAGCTTCTGAATAATTTTCACTACCCATTCATTAAATTCCTCTCTTTTCAACAGATAGGTGGGAAAGCACTAGTCTCATTTTTATTTCATTACCATGTGTTTTTATTTTAGTTATTATTGATGCATGATTTGAAATAGTTATTGGGTGCATATCAAGATCTTCAATTAAATGCATATATTCCTTTGAAATGTAAATTTTGTCTAGCCTAGCCCAGTTTTGCATCTTAGGAAATATTACATAAAATCAGTCAGAACTCCTAGTACTGAATTCATATCTTCTACACCAAATATTTTCATAAATATCTTCAAAAGTCTACCCTCCTTTGTTAAACATTCCCTTCTGCCTCCTCCAGACACATCTTCACTGCTGCAAATCAAATTCCAGTCCCCACCTGTAAGTAATATTCCTTGCTAAAAGCTGATTATTTCTCCCAGAATTTTCTTAAGCTCCATTATAGCAGTTTTAGGTGGAATATAAATATATGCAAGTGTAATCCTCTTCCTTTGCCAGTAACCCCTTAGTACTATAAATATAACACCATTATCTTTTTTACCCTCCTCTATCACTATTGAAGTGCCTCTTGCAATTAAAATAAGTACTCCTCTTATCCTTTTTCTCAGGTATTCCACTGAATAACCATCCTGAAAACCTTTCTTTACCTAATTCACATGTTCAGTTCTTTCCAAGTGTGTCTCCTGTAGCATAGCTATTTACACTCAACATTTTTAATATTGTTCACTACTATTTCTTTTTTGTATTTATCTGTAAGACCATTGGCATTTAAAGACATTACAGAAAGCATAATTGTATTAAAAAGTTATTATTCCTACCTTTTATGTATAACAGCTTTTTTGTTAAATGCCTAATCCCAGCTTTTGTTTTACATACATACACTGTTTGGCAGGTTGAACTTTTATACATTTATTTCCTCTCATATCTGTTTGAGCCTATGTCACATCTTACAAAACTGTTTGTTTTATTGAAAGCCCTCAAACAAACAAAAAACCCCACCCCCAATACCCCTAAAACCTATTAACTTAATACTAACACACAAAATTATGTACATCTTCAAATATTGATGTTTTACCCTCCTAATAGGAACAAATGTCCCAAACTGACAACCACACTTACAGACTTGAGTTAATCTAAATGAAAGGTTATCCTTGCTAAGACACATGGGGCAGCTTGTGCTTCTACTAAGTGCTGTCTGGTTTTGTAATATAGATCTCCAGCTGTGAAATCCCTTGAATGTTTTCAGAGAACATTATCTCCTAGCCAGTTCCTCTTTATTAGATGATCTCCATGGAGACATCTGCAACAGATACAGAATTGCCACTTTTTCTACTAAGTGCTGTCTGGTTTTGTCTCATCTTTTTAGCTTTGCTAGCTGGGGAACAAATTAATGCCTTTAGAGAACATTATCTCCTAGCCAGTTTATTTTTATTAGATTGTCTCCATGGTGGCATGAGGACCAGATACAGAATTCCTACTAAGCATACATTTATTTGCTAGCAAAACACCTTATAATAATCAGTTTTCTTTTTCATGTACTTGTTTTCTCTTAAAACTTGTTTAGAGTCTCCTACAAGTCCAATATTTCCAGATTTTCTTGTTCTGTCATATTTCACAAATTTAATTATTGCTTTCTAATGCTACATTTGTCAATTTCCAAGTTAATTGTTTTATTCCTGCTCATCTCCATCTTCCAAATTCTGACTGCTTCATCTCTAACATACTCTTGATTCTTCTAGTCAACTTTCATGCTCCCTTCTTTCTCTCCAACATTTTCCTTTGAAACATTGGAAAAGGTTTCACTGGCATAGTCTCTCTATGGTCTTTATTACCAGAAGAACAGGAAACAGAATCTCCTTCTGTTTCACAGCTCACTTTTTGTTGGACAACATTTTGGATTTCCCCATTGGTATGTGCTTCATCAAAAAATGATTTTGTTCCTGCAGGGAACGATATGTTGAAGATAGCTGGGCACAGCATCTCATTTCATTTGCATCTCATGCCTGCTTCTTGACATTCCCTGAATAGTCCAATAAATGTACTCCTCTTCTGCCTGGTGTACAGTGAGTAATCATTATTCACAAACACTCTGCTGTCTCCCACTTTTCGTACTTTGTCCTTCTGCCACAGTGTTGTCAGAATCAACTCCTTCTGCTGGTAGGATTGCATCTTTACTCTTAAAGGTCTAGTTTGTTTTGTCATAGCCATGTTTGGAGCATATACACTATGTGCCCTTTCAATTAACAACTCCTGCTGTGGAATACCAGTCCAGTTGCTTATTTGTGCTTTTATAAAATTAATACAGTCGGTTCCTTCCAACTTCTCTGGTACAGCTGAAAATCTCAGGTTTTCCCTACATGCTCCATCCTCTAATTCTGTTATGTTTTGAAACATCCCTCCTTGAGAAGTCTCATATTCAGCCAGCCTTTTTTTTTTTTCATTTTGACCTCTGTTTTATGCAGTTTTATCACCTCATCTGAATATCTGTTTAAAGGTTCTTCCATTTTTTCCCAACCTTTTGTTGTTTGAGTTGATATACTCCATCAATGTTTCATTTATTTTAACTAGGTCTGTCTATAGTTGTCTTATACTTTTCTCTAGGTTACTAGACATCATGTCTGGAGCTTGCACTGCTTTTACCTGAACAGCTGCATCATGTTTCACGGTGTTTTTTCATCATCTTTTGTAGCTGATTTTCTTTCAGGTCCTCTCTATTTCTTTTTTTCCTGGCATCCAGGCAGTGCACTTACTAACCAATTACTGAAATTTACCCAGAAACACAAAAGTCCATTGGCCTTCTCTGATGAATTTCTGTTTTCACACTGGGAGAGCTAGAATTAAGTTGTTACTTAATGTGCGGCCATCTTGGAAGTCTGCAGTTACCTCTTGATTTAGACTTCCTGAACTAAAAGTGCTGCTGTGATGGCCTTTATTATGATATAAACATTACTATGTAGTTATAAAATACTTTATCTGCACTTTGCTCATAGAGTTCTTTAAATTTAGAATCAAATTAACACTGAAATTATGCAGCATTTATTTTGACATATTGCAGTTTGTTGAGCAATGAAGGTGTGGATAATTTTTGACAAGGAACTGAATCTGGGGACTAAACAGTGGCTAGAAGAGAAAAGACATTAGGGAATGTTTGATTTCCTCTTCATACTTCTGGTTGTTGCCCAACATCCCTAGGTTTGTACTCCATCATCTCAGCATTTTGAAAATTAGAAATGTGCGACTGCTATTTGAAAATATGTCCTTCAGCTACTTTTAAGTAACAGCATTTGATATGCTTGGATATAAAGAAACCCAAAGTAACAAACTGCAGTGTTACAGATTTAGATAGTCACTGGGATTCAATAAACTCCATGTAGGCTTTGCACGAAGCCTACATGGAGTTTGTGTGTGTGTGTGTGTGAGTGATGACACATGGTGAGCAGCAGTAGCAGCGCCAATTTACATATTCATGCTACACACCTTGTTTAACTGTAAACAAGTGTGTTTTCTGGCTGGCCACAATGTTACTGGCCAGAAAACCATGTAAAGCAACACAGATTGCAAACCTGTTTACCTCAGAGCACAGTAGGTTAGCTGGATTGTGTGTAATGCCACAATGATTACCAGTGCTTAACATATAGTTATGTATATCGTCCAAACACAGGACAGGACAGTGTATACAGTGCAGAATATTGTGAAATCCCATTCCAGGCATTCTGTACAGAAGTTATGCAACTGATCTGTAAGAGTACATAGACTGCCATGTATAATAAACATTCAGAGGAAGTGTGTGTATTGAACAGGGACATACAGATGAATTGTAGGAATGAACACATGGAAAAAGGATAGGTGAAACAACCTAATGTACAGCCGATGAGGGCAAGTGGATGGAAGACAGTTGTAGCAGGAACACCAATCACATCAGCATGGTGTAGTAGGGACTGCAGAGTGGAAATGTGTATTATGTGACTGTAACACAACAAGGTGACATAACAATGGTGAAGATTTCTTTGTGAGATAAGCATCCTTACACGAACAATGCAAAAGACATCAGAGATCACAGGAAGTTACTAAGCTAATGACCCTAGGGCCATTACAAGTTATATCCTTATTTCCATAATCCGCACCTATTGCCCCTATCCAAGAGGGACACAGGTGGAATCCCTGGGGTGAATTTACAGTCACTCATCCAATCATCCAGGTTATGTTTGAGAGGGCCATTGAGGATTTTATATACAATTGGGGTAAGGTGCATACTGTGAAGCTGTGTAAACTGATTTGCCTGAATATGAGTGTAATCTCAGCAGAGGTCTCCAACAAGTGGGATGCATGTAAAGGCTTGTGGACAACAGTAAAAGAAACATGCACAATCATGGATAATATCAGAATAATGCCACCAGTAACCCCATGTCTCTGACATAATATATGTGATTCTGAGTGATCAGAGATGGTTCTGCACAAATACACTTGTACAACTATTATGACATGTCAGCAATCTATGAAGGTAATCATGCATCTTGATACTGTAACATCTGCTGGAGGTGTTAGGTGGAACACTGCTATACCTGTATATGACATGATTGATACAGGTTAGTTGACTGGTGTGCATGGCACATATATATAATATATATGGCACAATCCACACTATCATGAATGTTACCCATGCCATCAATGTCGTCAAACAGCTATGTATCTATGTATCACCAGAATGGGTATCGCACATGCATCTGGTGTAATAACCTGATAGTTCTGCACCATCAGACAGTAATGTTTATGCAATAAAAAGAATATCTAAGTATGGCCAATAGGATGTGTGACAGCTCACTGTGGCAAAGGTGGTACACTTCAGTTACACATCACTGGACAATATGTGGGGAGGTACATGAAGGGTGCATTGTACTCAGTTACTGGTGTGATGAAGGCTGTGAACTCTGGAGTTATTATGGCCTGTGATGTGGATGTCCTTCACATACTCAGTAGTTGTGTTATATACAAGGGAGTAGTCATTACTGTGGCCACATGCTACATAACATCTACCCCAGTGCACAGGTCACATACCTATTGGTCTGATTATAGGGTGTTTGTTTTCATGATGTACCAAATCAACCCATTGTTTTATTGCAGGTATTGTCATGGCTGTAGCAGCAGTCTTTGTTGTGTGTTGTTACTCTGTATTATATTAATATCATAGTTGGAGTCAGTTTGCCAACAGTCTGTAGTCCTTCAGACAGCTGTTTGCACACAGGATGTGTATGTCATTTGTGATATCTGTGACTTACATAATGAACAGGAAAGGGCCTAGCAGACAGCCCTGATGTATGGACCTGATTACTGGACCTGAGATATAGGTCACTTCATACATTTCAACATATTTGGATGCCACATATTTGATTCAGTGGTCTACACACTTGGTGATATAGGTGTTTATGGCCACACTGAACAGTGCAAACTGAATATCTCGGTGCATATTTGTGTCAAATACCTTCAGCTTGTCAAGTTCAAAAGGAAGATAGTGTTGTCATCATGCATGCCCTGGATGACCTCTTTGAGGACATCTAACAGATGTAACAGACATGATGTTGCACTGACAACTCACAAATGTCTGTTGCACACAGCTGGGATATTACTAGTCCCCATTTTTTTTTTTTTAGAAAAGGTCCATGATGACATGTTGGCCTACCTGACAGATGAGAGTCAGGATGTGTCTATACATCCATCGGGTGCTGTCCTCCTCAACGCAGGTGGATGCATGTTGATGTATACCCTTCTACAGGAACATAGTCTGTGTAGAGGGTGTGTATTCAACCATGTCAGGAAGATGTATGTGCCGAGTCATGCCATAGGTGATCTGTGATGTCACAGTCCATTGATTCTGTGTGATGGGCCTAGATGAAGGTAAGACACTGCAAACTACCTATCTCGATTTGTCCTAGGGTTTGGACACAATCCCCCATGCAGGTATCATTGAGAAATTCTCCCAGTTGGGGTTACCCCTTACATCACTAGATGGATAATCAGTTGGCTCACCAACAGAACACACAATGTGAAAATTGGTAAATCAACCTGTACCAGTAGAGCTGTCAGCACGGGCGTACCCCAGGGATCTGGGCTTGGCCCTTTGCTATTTGGGGTCTATTTCTCAATAGTTCAGGCTAAAGTATATGGCATTTGGCTTACCATGTTTGCTGATTCTTGCATATTGGATGCAATCATTCTGTCCACCAATGATGATAACATATTACAGGAGGGGCTAACACAGACAAATGATTTGTGATAAAACCACACAGTCTACAAATAAATGCAAAAATGTTTCTTTATGTTGTCCTTCTGCAAAGTGGAATCCCCTGCTAATTACAGTAGTGACAACACTCGTGTTATGCTGTAACCCAGTGATGCAATAGCTGACCACCAAATGTCCACAGTGATATTGAAAGCCTATGTTGTGCACATCATAAGTCATGCCATCATACTCAGATTTGATGATTATATAACAGCACTGTACTTGAACCTCATCAGAACACTAACAGAGTATAATGCTCCCTTTTGTATGCATCTCATTAGACACATGCAGCAGCTGGAGAGAACAGAGGGGGTTCTCACCAAGAAAACACAGGGCCTACAAAGTATGCCATGATGTACGTGGATAGACTGAAAGCCATGTCACTGT
The DNA here is from genome assembly GCF_019279795.1 of Protopterus annectens. Taxonomy (NCBI): domain Eukaryota; kingdom Metazoa; phylum Chordata; order Ceratodontiformes; family Protopteridae; genus Protopterus; species Protopterus annectens. The sequence continues at coordinate 1,434,346,025 of NC_056743.1, read as the reverse complement.
AATTTGTAGCATATAGGATGAAGTGACTTCTGCCTGGCCACCAGACCAGCCACTGACCCTACTCTGGTAGCAATAGTGCACATCCACAAATCAGATATAGGTGATCATATCAGCAGTGTCTAGTGAGGAGAATATGGTAATAGCATTGTCCCACATGGTGTAAAAGGCTCTCTCTAATGTCAAGCAAGTGCACAAACACACACAACTCAGTTGATTGTAGTGACAACAAAACCCCTACCTAAGTACACAGACTGCAGAACTCTGTATTAAAGGCAAGTGCTACAGCTCAAGTCTGACTCCAACAACACTGTATAGGTAATGACATCAGCAGTGTCTGGTGAGGAAAATATGGTAATAGCAGTGTCCCACATGCTGGTGGAAAAAGGCTCTCTCTAATGTCAAGCAAGTGTGCAAATACCACCTCCCAGTTGGCTGCAGTGAGAATGGAACCCCCTACCTATCTAAGTAAACAGACTATAGAGCTGAGTACTTTATGCAAGTGCTGTGCCACAAGTCTGACTTTTACAAGGATGCAGGACAAATTATAGTGGATGACGACAGCAGTGGACATTTTAGAGAGGATGTTGGGAGGCCTGCATGAAATGGATGTGTAGGCATGTGCAAGTACCAAAATACTGCCCATACATGGCATTGAAGTATTAAATGTAGGATACACACTTATGCTCTTCTGGCCACACACACACACACACACACACACACACACACACACACACACACACACACACACACACACACACACACACACACACACACACACACACACAGACACAGACACACACACACACAGACACACACACACACACACACACACACACACACACATACACACACACTTCATTGCAGTGAGAATAGAACCCCCTACCTATCTAAGTACACAGACTACAGAGATCAGTACTTTATGCAAGTGCCATGGCACAAGTCTGACTTTTACAAGGCTGCAAGACAACTTATAATGGATGACATCTGCAGTGGATATTGGAGAAAATATGTTGGGAGGCCTGCATATTTTCAAATGGTGTTACTAGGCTAATGGCCCTAACAACTTTACAAGCCTAGCCATGTAAAAACTCAAGTACCCTTATTAACCATAGTTAGATGGTCATTGTTAGCAGAGTGATTTGGTGATCAGCACCGACTGCCCTTGTGCATGAAGGACATTGGTGCCAACCCTGAGGTGAATTTATGGTCACTCAACCAGTTGTTAAGGTTGAGCTTGAATAAGGTCATTGTGGAGCTCTGCTTCACATGGAGTGGTAACCTATTCCAGAGAAGCGGCAGTTGCTGGGAGATAACTCTGTCTCTCCAGCATGTTCTGTTTATGTCACAGGCTAGGTTGAGATCCATGGAGTAAGTTATTCTTGTCCCATTTCATTTGTGGATTAGGACAGGGTCTGAGACTGCTCTGTAGGGCAGGTACAGCTTCCCTATCAGCAGTCTGCATGATACTGAATACAGTGAGCGGGCTTTCAATTTTTCCATGTATGTCATGTTTTGGAGCCCTTGGATTCTCTTGGTCAGAAAACTCTGTGGTCTCTCCAGTTGCTGCAGGTGTCTGGTGAAGTACATGCAGAAGGGAGCACTGTACTTAATTAGTTGTCTGATAAGGGTAGAATACAGTTGAGCTATGACCTCCCTGGTCTTGAATGTGATGCCCTTATTTATGAGGTTCACAATGTAGGTCTTAACACTATAGACACGTGGTGATCAAGTTTAGATTGCTATCATCCTGTGTTCCCAAGTCACACACCACAGAGTTTGAGCTTAGAGGGGTGCTATCCATATCATAATTAACAGGGGATATTTCTTTACCAAAGGGGACAATGAAGCATTTTTTGTCTTAAGTTTCAGTCCATGAGTTTAGCACCAATAATTTGAGTCAGCCCTTTCTGTAATATGTTTACATCATTGGGGACTCTATACGATTGTGCCCAGTTTACAGTCATCTGAAACTTGGTAAGCCACAGGCCATCTACCTTGACCTAAACTTCAGAGAAATAGTTTCCAAACAGTAAAGAGCTCAGCACAGATCCTTGTGGTACACCACTTTTAACTGGGCTACTGGTGGAGGTGGACTCCCCATGTTTGACAGTGTGCATTCTGTCAGTGAGCCAGTTGGCTACCCATCTAGTAATGTATGGGTTAATCCTCAGATGGGAGAGTTTCTCTATATCTGAATGGGGGATTGTGTCAAAAGCCTTGGCTAAATCAAGATAGGTAGTATATAATCTTTTTCCCTCATCTAGTGCTTTGGTGACAGTCTCAAAGAAGTCCACTAAGTTTAATAAGCAAGATATACCTTTGATGAAACCAAAGTGGGTCAGGTCAAGAGTTTGAAGGTCACCTATTTCCTTGTGGATATAAGGTGCATGATGATTCTTTCCATAGCCTAGCAGATAAGGCTGGTTAGGCATATGGGTTAATAGTTCCTAGGGTCTGTTGATGGATATGTAGGCATGTTCAACTGTGAAGATAGTTCTAATTCTGCATGTTACCAGATTGATGTACATTGCACATCACACATTTGTTATTAATTTATGTATTTGAGAATAAGTACTGAGAGACCAGGGTTGCAGGGCATGGGGAGGAAAAGCATGGCTGCATTGTAAATATGTGACATATTGTTAGATAGGGCCTTCAGTTTGTTATGCTTCCACAGGTAGTTTCATGGCATGAAAAGTAAATGGACAGTAAACAACACTAATACATACTAATAATGACTTTGCATAGTGCACAGCAGGTTTGCATGATAGCTGGCAAAGTGTCTGCACATATGAGATGCACATTTCCATTACTTTCTTTGTTAGTGCATAGTTAAGCAGCGTGCAAATGCGAGCCTTATTGCTTAAATTCTGAGACTTAGTATTGAGTGTATGAAACACACCTGCTGCTTAGGTGACTCTGTGGCAGTAGCTGTAAAGGCATCAATACATTTATTTTTAAGACCGGATGATAATGGGTTAGAATCCAGGTGTATGTAATACTTTTAGACAGTCCCTGGGATTCATGAAAGCTCTGTGCAAGAACAAGTATATTCTTGCATGGAGACGATTGTGCTCATGCAGCACAGCAGTGCACCTTGCATATTCATGAAGGCACACTGCTGTATAACCTGCATAAGCACAATCCATGAACGAGTGCAGGGGGCAGGTCTGAACAGTACACACACAGTAAACACACACCCCTGCACTCAGGAAATGCCGTGCAGCATTTTGAAAGCAAAAACAGTGTCCACGGACAGTGTTACCATACCTCCTAACTGAACAGTTATTTACAGAATGTCCAGATTTGTGCCTCATGTTAGGTGTATTCCTCCTACTGTCCTAGAAAAGAGCTGAGGATCGAAGTAATTAAATAATGACAAACATTTGAGTGTAAGACTCCACATCCTTCACATAGGTCATGCTAATGCAAAACCTGTTATTCTATCAACTTTCTAAGTTTGTAAGAGCAATATTTAAAATTTGTCCCCCCATCATGTTAGGCTTTGTTTAGATTTTATGCTCTAAGAGGTGTGACTGTTAGCTATGTGCATATCCCTAAACTAAAACAAATATTTATATTTTTCCCCTCCCCACTAAAGTTTAAGCGGAGCGGGTGTGTGCGTCAAGATAAATAGAAATATGCAGCCAAAAAAGCCAAAGTGAGATAGCATAGTGGTTAGAGCTTTCGCTTAGCATGCAGTCATTCATGGTTCGAGCCCCAATGCAGTCCATTCATTTGTATATGTGAAAGCACCACTAAAATATATTTTTTGTAAATAGGTGGTGAATAATGTATATTTGTTAACCAGGGTAGTGTAGCAGGTCAAAATGTGAGGTGTCAGTGTAGTACAGATATGAAACCCCAATATAAACACAAGTGTCACATACAGTATAGCCACAAAAGAGTATAATGTAATAAAAGCACATAGGGGGATGTTATGGAAGGTAAACATGCATATCATAAGATGTCATTAATGAGGAATCAACCCCACAATCCTGATAGTCTATAAAATGAAAGCTGAACAATGCTAAATTTTGCTCAGCTATGCCTAGCCGTTGTAAGCATTGCTTAAATCTAAATGCTAAGCAATAATTAGCTTAGCTAAGCAGATTTGCACACTGGTAAACCGTGCTTAGCATCCACCCCTTTAAGCAATGCTTATCTTAGCTAAGCAGGTTTGCGTGTCACTTAGCTTCACATTTTCAAAATTGGCCAATTATGGCAAAGGGCAGTAATCCAGCCCTATTTAAACCCCACAAGCAGAAATACAACCATAACCAGTTGTAGCTGATCACTGCAGGCACTATGGCTGGCATTGGAGAGGGGGTGCTCCTTTGGGAACAGCATTGGGTCATTCACAAGTCCAGGGTCATGGTTGGACTCCTCGTAAAAGACCATGAAGGGAGACTGCTGCAGGACCAGTACCAGGGCTCCCAATACAAAGCTGAGGCCTGGGACCATCTTGCATGTGACCTCACCAGTGCTACTGGTATTCCTCAGACTGGTGAGCAGGTCCAGCACCATTATATTGACCTGAAGTGTAGGAAGAGGGACCTCTTGGACCAGTGGATCCAAGATGCTCAGGTATAGAATGTCCCAGCAGTGTGTAAGTATCGTATCAATTATTGTGTATTAAAGTCCAGCCTAAGTATGAGATGAATAGGTATGCATAAATGTTTATCTACCTCCTGTACAGCTGCAGCTGAGAGGGCTGCGAACATGGACGCCCATGCCAGCAGGCTGCTAAGGCTGCATCGCAAGACTGGTGAGTACAAATCTAGTTTGCAGTAGTCAGGGCAAATAAATAGAAAGGAGTAGAATGTCAACTGCCAGTAGTTAGAAATGTGTATTGTTTTTATTGAATAAAAGAGACATTAGCAGAGTAATAGTGATGTACAGGATATATATTAATAAAAGTGTCAGTACCTGTCAATAAAACTCAAAACCCTAGACTGGTGTGTTTACTTTGGTATGTGGTAGTATGAATCTAAATGTGTGCAGGTTCTGCACAGCAACTATGGCTGTGACATCATTAATTAATTGAGGCTCATCTGACAAAGATTGTGGAGTTGTAAAACAGATTAACTATAAGATATGTTCCATGCACCAAGATCTGATCCCTGAATAGTAATGCTGTGTTAACCATTGGTTTCCATACTGTAATATGTCAAAGTATGAATACACAGTGTAAGAACTATCTGCTATGCATTGATGTCGGAATTACAAGGTAGATTGTTCAAACAAGAGAGTATTATGCAGAAAACAGTAGTTCCTCAGTAGCTCATTGTGATGAAACACAACCTTGTTGTACCTTTTTGCACAAACAGGCATGGTTCGAATCCCGGGAGTGGTATTACGCTGTATGCATAATCTCACACAAGAATATGTGTATAAACAGTCAGGTATTGTTAACAGAAATTTCCTCCACAGGTCCGCCGGGTAAGAAAAGGTATAAATGAGCTGTAAAAAGGCTATAATTATACACTGTGTATAACACCCACTGTCCAACCCCAAGGCTGCAAATGACAGCAAGATAAGTACATGCACCAAGTAGTCTCCTCCAAGAAATGTCCCTCAAATGTCATGCTGTCACAGCTAGTGGTGACTGCCACCAACACCCAGGGTGACGGATAGAAATCAAGGTGAAGTATGGCAGTAGCGAGCACACACACACACACACACACACACACACACACACACACACACACACACACACACACACACACACACACACACACACACTATGAGTGCACATATGTAACCTTGATTATATGAATATGGGTAGAAACAGTCAGGTAGTGTTAATAGAAATTTCCTCCACAGATCTGCCAGGTAAGAAAAGGTATACATTAGCTGTAAGAAGGCTGTAATTATACACTGTGTGCAAACATACCACTGCCCAACCCAAGGCCATAGGTTGGTGTAAAGTGAGGTAATACCCAGAGAGTAATGATTAGAGCAATGATCATTAAAGTTGTGAGCAATTGAAGCCTATACAGTTGTTTATTGACATTTCTCTCCCCCACCCTATTTGCACCAATAATCTAAGTACATAAATCAACAGGTATGTTTTTCACTAAACCTACTGTTGGGACGTGTTCTACAAATATTTAAATGTTTAATTATTAATGTTCCCTGTTCAAATACTATCATTGTTGGCCTGTTGCTATCAGTGTAACATCCATGCTGTTATAATGCCCACTGTGGTTCCATATATGCATGTGTTCTGTTTGTGGTTCCATATATGCATGTGTTCTGTTTGCTATGTAACTGTTTAAAATCTGTGGTTTTGGGTTAATTTGAACACCCATGCATGCTGTTATAACTAATCCTGGAATGTGTTGTTCATGACTAACCAACATATGTTGTAAAACCTCAACACTATAGCACATCTGGGAAGGCCAATCCCAGCGGATCTGCCTGTCCCACCTCAACTGGTTGTGGCACCGGGCCCCAGCATGTCTGGGACCCAACCCGGGACCTCTTCATCCACTGGTCCTGCACCACCTTCGGGTGGAACCACCTCAGGGGATGGGGACAATCCCCCTGGGAGCAGGCGCGGACAGGACACTGTTACCCATAGTCAAGTCTGGGGATTGGTGCATAGCATGCTTCAAAAGGAGTTCAGAGATCAGCTACACCAGCTTGAGGGCTGTGTGGCACATCTTGAGGGTCAGCCTGCCATTCCTGCTCAAACCCCAGCACAGCCCCCTTTGGGGCAATGAAGATGCAGTGGTGACTGCCCATGGGTGGGGACCTCATTCCCACTGTATGCATTTGGCGACTCATGGGCGTCCGATTCCCAACCACCCTCCCCGTCCAAGGTGTTTACCCCCCCACGTGAAATATACTGCCCCTGTCTGCTGTCTTGTCTGTCTTTCTACCCAACTTACCTCCCCAAATATACCTAATATACTTCCCCAACATCCCACTCTCACCTTATAAAAAAAAAAAAAAAAAGGGCAATCTGTTCCCAAAAAAAGTCACCCCATACATAGATGTCCATTTTGCATACATATCCACTGCACACATGTAATCGGCTTAACAACACATTACTGTTGACCTTACCCCTGTCTCAAGGTTTGAGTGTCCAAATTCACCTTCAAATTCTGTACAAATCCACAACTGTTGTTGTATCAGAAATGGACAGCTATAGACCTTCCCTAACTATCTTTCATATTGTTTTTCCCCCTGCATGACCCCTTTTTCATGACTTTCCTATCACCCCTTTTTTCTTTTAAAGAAATTAGCATGGGGGTATGTGGGAGTAAGCAGCAGTAAGCAAGCTTGCGTGATGCTAAGTGATGCCTACACAGATTAAGCAGTTTCCCATTAAACAGTGTGTTCGCATCACTTACCATCATGTAAACCCATTTACAACTGCTTAAAAGTGCCTAAATTGCTCTGTATCCATCAGCCACTGTTCTGCCCAGCAACAAAATAATCAGCCCTGCCAACTGTTGAATGCAGGACCCTGTACACCATAGTCGGTGCAATGTACCACTGCACCATCTGTTGATGTCCATGAAGACCTCCTCACAGGCAAGGAAATGGGGGCAACACCCACATTAAGTACTCAGTTATAGGAGTGTGTTTCCATGTTACTGGCTATGGGAATGAAACCATAGCTGTTCTACATGCAATTAGCAAGTTGGGGACTTCAACTGGTGCACAGGCCATCAGCTACTCATGAGCATTGCCTACAAAAGGCAAGCTGCTGCCTATACAAAACAGATGTATATCCTACATCTGTCTCGGAGAGAGAGAGAGAGAGAGAGAGAGAGACAGACAGAGACTGAGACAGACACACAGATTGAAACTGATAGATTATACCAACTGAACTGAACCCCCCCCCCCACAGGTATGTCAAACAATTAAGCATGTAATGGAATGTAGTAGGGGGTATGTAAACAAAGAAAATAGGAAGTTCAAACAATATTATATCTCAACAACACAAGCTGTACTGATATATTGCTGAGCAGAACCTATGTCCTTAGCATCTGTGTCTGTCTGCAGTGACATAGAACACAGTTCAGGACCCTGAGTCACCCTAGGAAAGGATGGCTCACATATGACCACTACTGGAGTGTGTGTTGAACATTACTGACTGTGACACTGCTAGGCCAGCTACTTGGGATGTCACAGATATCCATATGTTAACTGTCAATACAAATATGATATATGTTTGTCTCAGACATGTGATGGACCTATACAGGGTATTTGCATACTGAAATACTGTCACAGCTGTGTGTGTTGAACTGCATGTGATATACTGAGCTCATACCATTCAGCTGTCCAGTGTTATGCACATTGATCAAATGTGTCTCATATGTGTAGTTATGTCATCAAGAGTTGTGTTATATCTGGCAAATAACTGTAAACCTGTGAACACTGACATTACATCACCACCTTCTCTTTCTTTTGGCTGTAACTGTTAGTGGTCACCACAGCCGATCATCTGTCTCCATGTCTTCCAGTCCACTGCATCTTGCTCTGTCACACCAACCACCTGTATACCTGCTATCACCACATACATACACCTTATTCCAGGCCTTCCTCTTTTCCTCTTACCTGGCAGCCTTATCTTTTTCTAAATATACTCAACATTCCTCCTCATCACATGTCCAAACCAACATAATCCTGCCACTCTCTGGCTTTGTCCCCAAGCTGTCCAACCAGGGCTGACCCCCTAACATACATATTCCTAATCCTGTCCACCCTTGTCACACCCAGTGCAAATCTTAACATCATTAACTGTGCTATGACCAGCTTTGACTTGTGCCTTTTTTCAATGCCAGTGTCTCCAACCCATATAACACAGCTGGATTCACTACCCTCTTGTAGACCTTCCCTATCACTCTTAATGGTACTCGTCTGTCACAAATCACTCCTGACACCCTTCTCCACCACTCATCCTGCCTGTACTCTCATTTTCACCTCTCCCCCACACTCGCTATTACTCTGAACTGTTGTTCCCAAGTATTTACACCTATCCACCTTTGTAAACTGTACTCCCTACATCCTCACCATTCCTCTATCCTCCCTCCCATTCACACTCATATAGTCTGTCTTAGTCCTGCTGACTATCATTCCTCCCCTCTCTTGACCATACCTTCACCTGTCCAGGGTCTCCTCAACCTGTTCCCTACTCTCACTACAGACCACAATGTCATCTGCAAACAGCACAGTCTATGGGAACTCCTGTCTGAACATGTCTGTCAACCTGTCCATTGCCACTGCAAATAAAAAAGGGCTCATAGCTGATACCTGATGTACTCCCACCTCCACCTTAAACACACCTGTCTCTCCCAATGCAGAACTCATCACTGTCACACTAGCCTTGTACATATCCTGTAGCATTCTTATGGATTCCCCCATCACTCCTGACCTCCTCATACAATATCACAACTCCTCTCTAGGCATCCTGTCATATGCTGTCTCTAAGTCCACAAAGACACAATACAGCTACTTCCGACCTTCTCTGTACGTCTCCATCAATACTCAGAGCAAACGTCATATCTATATTGCTCATTCCTGGCATGAAACCATACTGCTGATGAGTAATCCCCCCCCTTCTTAACTTAGCTTCCACCACCCTTTACCATTACCTCATGCTGTGACTGATCAATGTTATCCCTCTGTAGTTACTACATCCTTGGTGTCCAACCTTACATAGAACCCTTAAGATGCCCCATCCTCAGCCTTTGCCACCACTCTCTTTGCCATGCACCCCATCTCCCTATACACCTGTCTACTTTCTTCATCTGTCTGACATCCCCACTTCTTCTTGGCCAACCTCTTTCTCTGTTTACTCCCCTGTACTTCCTCATACCACCACCACGTCTCCTTGTCCTCCTACCTCTGTGCAGATGTCACACCAAGCCCCATTCTACTCATCTCCCTTACTAGCTCAGATGTAAGTTACCCAGATATTTGTTAACTCTTCACTGCCACCCACTGCCTGTCTTAACTATTCCCTGAACTCAACCTCACAATCACCTTTACTCAGTATCCACCATTTGATCTGTGGTGCTGCCCTCACGCTCCTCCAGCTCTTCTTGATCACCAACGTCATCCCACAGACCAACATTCCATGCTGCCTAACTACACTTTCTCCTGTCACCACTTTACAGTTACCAATCCCCTTCAAACAGGCCCACCTGCATAGGAGATAATCCACCTATGTGCATCTTCCTCCACTCTTGTATGTCACCCTATGCCCCTTGGTCTTGTAAAACTACATATTCTCCACAGCCATGTCCAACCTCTTTTGCAAACCTATTCACCATCTCACCTTCTACATTCCTTTGCTTAACACCATACCTACCCATCACTTCTGCATCCCCTCTGTTCCCTTCACCAACATGCCCATTGAAATCTGCTCCAATCACCACTCTCTCACCCTTGGGTACACTCCTCACTACTTCATCCAAACACAACAAAGTACATCTGTCTCATCCATCACACATGCAATTAGCGAAGCATATGCACTAACTGTCATCATTACACCATCAATTTCCAGCCTCCTAAACATTAGTGTACCTGACACTCTTATCATAGGTTCATAGGTTCATAGGTGTGTACTAGGCTAATGGCCCTGGAGCCTTTACAAGCCTAGCCCATATGATTACCCTGGCATCATGCCACCTGACCTTAGTTCCCAGTGCCTCTGTTGAGTAGAGCCACTGGAGTGATCCCCAGGGTGAATTTTCTATTTCCCATCCACTCATCAAGATTTCTCTTGAAGAGGGCCAGTGAGGTGCTGTGCTTGACATGTATGGGAAGTCTATTCCATAGCATGGGCAGTCCCTGGGTTGTGAACCTGTTCCTCCAGCATTTTCTGTTGATTGGGGTAATGATGTTGAGGTCTCTGGAACATGTGGTGTGGAGGGATTGGGATTTATTTAGATGTAGCATTTCTAAGATAGCTGGGTCAGACATAGCTTTGTAAGTCAAGCAGAGATCTCCTCTAAGTAGGCGATATGAGACAGAGAATAGTTGGAGTTTTTTTATTCTGTCCATATAGGACAAGTGTTTAAGGCCAATGATCCTCTTTGTGAGGTACTTTTGTGGCATCTCCAGTTGTTGCAGGTGTCTAGTGAGGTACATGCCAAATGGGGCATTGTACTCTATGATTGCCCTAATGAGGGAAGAGTAGAGGGAGAAAATGACCTCTTTCTTCCTGGATGCAAAACCCTTAGTAATGAGATATGCCACATAGAAGGACTTTCTGACCACAGTGGCAATGTGTTGGTCAAAAGAGAGGTTGTGTCAACCTGTGTTCCCAGATCTCTTATAACACCTTCTGTGTTCAGTGGACTACCATACATGTGGTAATTCAAGGAACTGGGTTTTCCCATTGGGGATGACGACACATTTTTTGGCATTGAGCTTAAGGCCATGGTTCTGACACCAGTCATTGGTGTCATTGAGGCCTTTCTGTAGGATGTCAACATCACTTCAGGAGTTAATAATAGTTCCCAACTTACAATTGTCTGTGAATTTTGTCAGCCAGAGTCCCCTCGTGTTGGCCTTGACTTCAGAGTAGTAGATACCAGGCAGGAGAGGGCCCAGGACTGAACCCTGTGAGACTCCACTTGTGACTAGTCGGCAGTCTGACTTGGAGTCAGCTACTTTCACACTGTGAGTTCTGCCTGTGAGCCAGTTTGCAACCCACCTAGTAATATAGGGGTTGATGCCTAGGTTAGTGAGTTTTTCTATGATTCCTGAGTTGGTAATGGTATCAAAGGCCTTGGCCAGATCAAGGTAGGTTGTATGAACCACCTTGCCTTCATCCACAGCTCTGGTGACTGACTCAAAGAAGTTGACCAAGTTGAGCATGCATGATCTACCCTTCATAAAACCAAACTGTGTGGGATCCAGGGTTTGGAGATTCCCTATATCCTTGTTTATTAGGTCCATGATGATGTGTTCCATAGCTTTGCATATCAGACTCATCAAGCTAATAGGGCGATAGTTCGCAGGGTCTGTGGTCGCTCCTCCTTTGTGGAGACTTATGACTGTAGCAGTGCGCCATTTGGTAGGGACAAAGTCTGAAGTCAGGCTGTGATTGAACAGGGCACACAGGTGAGGTGCCAGTTCACTCTGTAGTTCATGTAGAACACAGCCAGGGATATTGTCAGGTCCCATAGAAGCTGTATTCTTGGCCTTGGACAGTGATGTTTTAACCTGTGCAGCAGTAATACTGGGCACCTGGCAATCTACTGGTACTGTGACTGGTCCTTTGGGGGAGGAGGGGTAAAATTGACACTGAATCTGTCAGCCAGTATATTGGCAATATCTGTTGATTTGGTATAGGAGGTACCATTGTGCAGTAGCTCAGAGCAAATCTGGGTATTGCCATGGAGATTCTTTTCATAACTATAGAAGGCCTTATGGTTGTTTTTACTATCTGCTGCAATTCTGTTTTCAGTGCTAGCTTTTGAAGATTTGATGAGGGATCTCAACTTTTTGTTGAGGCTGATAAGGGAGTTTTTCCAGTCTTGGGACTTCACCTTATTCCGCATCAGTGTCCTCCTCCTGTTGTAGAGTTTGTTTATGGCATACCACCAGATTGGCTTCCTTTTTTTGGAGGAGAACATCTTGGTTCTGTTGGGTATGGCAAGATCCATGCATGTGTACGTGTTCGTACAGTGCATTGGTGTATGATTTGGCGTTCATGCAACTATTCTCCATTTGCATGGGTGCCGTGAAGTTAGCCACCTCTGTTTTTAGGAGCCCAAAGTTAGCTTTGGAGAAGTTTTTCATGGTGATTACCTTTCCAGGGGTGGGGAGGTTGGAGGGATGTGGATATCCAAGGTGATTAGTTTGTGGTTAGATCTAACCAGGGAGGAGTTGACTATTGGTGTAGAGCAATGGTCGCCAATGTTAGTAATGACCAGGTCAAGGATGTTGCTACCTCTAGTGGGGGTATGAACAAGCTGGTCCAGGGCATTGGAATTAATGAATTCCAGGAAATGTTGGGCAAGTTTATTGATACATGAGTAGTTTTCCCAGTTAATGGAGGGTTAGTAACTGTGTAAGGTGCAATCATCTGGCATTTGTAATGACTACACATTATAATGTGTGTGTACCTTTTCAGCCATGATGCATTATTGGTGTTAGTAACACTAAGCGAATGTGTTCTCACATGCTGTATTCTGTTTGTGTTCCAGGTGTCTGTGTGTCAGCAGGATGTGGCCCTGCTGACATCACCAATGAGAGATATAGCAGTGTTGCAACACATTGACCATGTCATTGCTGAGGTACAGCTGTATCTGCACACATATCCCAGGTCCATGTAACAGTTCTTGCATGTGCCTCACAGCTTATAGGGCTGAAGGGTTGTATATAAGTCTATGATGGTTGACATTAATGCTAGTAGAGTGGACAATGGTAAGTTTGGTGGGTGGAACACACCTCAGATTGCTAATGCCGTCAAAGCCAGAGGATATTGTTTTGACCAAACACACAGAGAATACTGTTCACACACACACACACACACACACACACAGGATCACAGTTGCCAGTGTTGTGTTTGGAACCCCTACCCATCAAGTTGTGGTACCACATTATTATGCAGTTATTGTAGATGGTACAGGACTACTAGTGTGATGAATATTACAAGGTACCTGTAAGGTGAATAATATCACGTGGCCTTGTGAGGTATGGCAATGGTGGGTGTGTTGGGTGTGAGAGTACTCATAATAGTGTCAAATACGAGTCTACACACTCACAACCACTGCTATACACACCAAAGCATGCACACACACACACACACACACACACACACACACACACACACACACACACACACACACTTGCCAGTACAGACATTAGCAGACTAACCTTGTTATTGATACCATACTATTCCATACTGTTGCACAGGACTTATAGGGATGAAGAGTGTCTACAGATATCACTACGTTTTGTGAACAGCGGACCTCATACATTAGACCTAGGAATGTGTACTGTGAGTACCATGGCATAAAATATGAAACCATGCCCATTCAATGGATGTCAGTCTCACACACACGCACACACACACACACACACACACACACACACACACACACACACACACACACACACGATACTCTTCTCTCACACATATTTGCCAGACTAAGATTAGAACCCCTACCTATTTATTGTTATTACATTGTTACGCATTTATTGCATGCACCACAGAGATTATGGGGTGACACTTGTCCAAAGGTACTTCTAAGATGAGGGGAAATCACCAGGTCTTGCAAATTATGACAATGGGTGATGTACTGGATGAGAGACGCCACAAAATACTGTAACCTACACATGTACACACTTACAATAATACACACACACACACACACTTACACTTGCCAGGACTCATATTAGAACCCCCTTAGCTATGTAGTTATTGGTATTATATTGTTATGCAGTTACTGCACACACCATAGAGCTTATAGGCTGGGGAGTGTCTCAAGGTACCTATATAGTGAATAACATCTTCAGCACTTGTAAGGTATGGCAATGGTAGTTATGGGTGAGACGGGCTGCTAACTACTTTCACATGCATGTATGCACACTAACACACACACACACACACACACACCTTTGACAGTACTGAGATCCATAGGTTCAAAGATTCATAGATGTATACGTGGCAAATGGCCATGGAGGCTTTACAAGGCTAGCCCATGAGAATACACTGGCATCATGCCACCTGACGATACTCCCCAATGTGTTTACTGAGTATAGGCACTGGAGTGACCCCCAAGGTGGGTATTCTATTCCCCATCCACTCCTACAGATTTATCTTGAAGAGGGCCAGTGATGTGCTCTGTTTGACATGCATATGACATCTGTTCCATAGGGTAGCCAGTCTCTGGGTTGTGAACCTGTCCCTCCAGCCTGTCCTGTTGATTGTGAGGATGGAGTTGAGGCACCTGGGCATGTTATGTGGACAGATTGGTTTCTTTGGTTGTAACATTCCTGACAGGGTTGGGTCAGACATGGCTGTGTATGTTAGGCAGAAATTGCACTTAAGTAGCCAATATGAGACAGAGATTCATATGGGGCTAGTGTTTAGTATCTAAGATTCTCTTTGTGAGGCACATTTGCAGCCTCTCCTGTTGTTGCCGGTGTCCAGTGGCAAATGGGCCATAGTACACACTGATTGGCCTACTGAAGGGAGAGTATAGGGAAACACTGTCCTTCTACTTCCCAGATTCAACACCCTTAGTCAGGAGAAGTGACACATGGAAGGACTTTCAGAAGACAGTGGCACTGTGGTGGTCAACAAAGAGCTCACTGTCAACCTGTGTTCCCAGTTCCCTTATACCAACATCAGTGTTTAGTGGACTACCATCAATGTACTACTTTATGGGAACCATGTCATACCCAAAGGGGCTGGCGGCACATCATCTGGCATTGAGCTTATGTCCAGGGTTCTGACAACAGTCATAGGTCTCAGACAGGCCTTTGTGAAGGATGTCAACCTCACGTGGGGGTAATAATAGCACCCAGCTTGTAGTCATCTGCAAACATTGTCAGCTAAGGAGCCTTCGTATTGGGCTGGTCCTCAGAGGTGTGGATTCCAAACATGAGGGGACCCAGGTCCACAACCTGTGGGACTCCACTCGTTACTGTTCAGCAGTCTGACATGGAGTCCACTGCTTTCACACTGTGGGTTCAGTCTGTGAGCCAGTTTGCAGGCCACCTACTGATGTAGGGGTTGCTGCCTGAGTGTGTTTGTGTATGATTCCTGAGTGGGGAGTGATATCCAAGGATTAGATGGGCTGCCTATCTTGTTATCCATTCCATACTGTCATATAGTTATTGCACATGGCACAATGCTTATAGGGCTGCAGAGTGTCTACAGGTCCCTCTACAGTGGATGACAACTGTGGGCCTTGTAATGTAGACAATGGGACATGTACTGGATGGGCAACAGCAAAAAGTAGCAAAACCCACCTCCCAATGGATATGGTTTTCTCACAAACACAACGACCCCCCCCCCACAGACATGATACTATTCTTGAACACACACACTTGCCAGGACTGAGAGTAGAACCCCGATCTATTTATTGCTACTACAGTGTTATGCAATGGGAAGTGTACTGGGTTTGAATGGACCCAAAGTCTTTAACTTCTAAACACACACACACACACACACACACACACATACACACACACACACACTCTTTTACATTTGCCAGGACTGAGATTAGAGCTCCTACCTAACTAGTTATTTGTACTATAATGTTATGCAGTTATTGCATGCACCACAGTGCTTATAGGGCTGAGGCCTGATGGAAGGGATTTCTAAGGTGACTTATATCTGCAGGACTGCTAAAGTAGGGTAATGGGAAGTGTACTGGGATTGGATGGACCCAAAATCTTTAACTTATAAACACACACACTTTTACATTTGCCTGGACTGAGATTAGAACTCCTACCTAACTGTTTATTTGTACTATAGTGTTGCACAGTTATCACATGCACCACAGAGCTTATAGGACTGAGACTTGAAGAAAGGGACTTCTAAGGTGACTGTTATCTGAAGGACTGCTAAAGTAGGGCAATGGAAAGTGTACTGGGTTTGAATGGACCCAAAATCTTTAACTTATAAACACACACACATTTACATTTGGCAAGACTGAGATTAGAACTCCTATTCAAGTAGCTATTTGTACTATAGTGTTATGCAGTTATCGCACGTGCCACAGAGCTTATAGGCTGAGGCCTGATGAAAGGTACTTCTATGGTGACAGACATCTGCAGGACTGCAAAAGTTGGGCAATGGGAAGTCCACTGGGTGGGAAAGGCCTGTTAATTCCTAGATCCTACTGATGATTCCCTGAATGTATGAGCATTCCCAGTGTGACCTTCTATATTAAATGTAAGACTCCATTCCAGGGATTGTTGTACTCCAGTCCAGCTTGTGTTGTGCTACAGCCATACCTCTCAACCTGTTGGTGCAAGATATCTGGAGATAGCCTATCAAAATAGGGAGACAATGTGCCATACGGTGGTTGTGACTATTTCTCTTAGTAATGTATGGGTTGCTAGCATCACAGAGTTTGTCTTACCAGACATCTGACATATATGATGTTTAACAGTGTCATGTATTGTTTCAGTACCTCGTGATATACCTCCTCAGATCATTACAGTGATTTACCAGAGGAATACAGGATGGCTGATGCACACGCCAATATTATGGGCCAAATGCTAGGCATTCCTGCACAATCCAGCCTGTTGACAGGTGTGCCTACAACCTGTTGACTTCTGGAGCTGTGGAAACAGTCCAGCACCTTGGTGATATATTACAATAGTGGAATCTCTGTGCATTTCTGTTCTGGCATGGTCTAATTTCCAGTCCACTGTTGGGTAATATACGTCAGGCAGGATCAGCGTGAGATGCAGACTCCAGATAGATTTGTAGGGGATAAGGTATGTGTGGGGGTGTCCTGGGTCAGATATGTTGGCCTATAGCTACCAGTACACATAGGGGGTCTTCTCAAAGG
This sequence comes from Protopterus annectens, assembly GCF_019279795.1. Taxonomy (NCBI): domain Eukaryota; kingdom Metazoa; phylum Chordata; order Ceratodontiformes; family Protopteridae; genus Protopterus; species Protopterus annectens. The sequence goes on along the minus strand of NC_056743.1, from coordinate 1,434,328,518 downwards.
TTGACTGCACTTGGAGGGTCTTGTGTGTGTCAAACTGTTTGACCAGCCTGGAGGTGTATGTGTCTCACATATATGTATGGCCCACCTCATTTGGCTTGGCTGGCCACATTTTGGGATCAGGATGTTGCATAGGATGAATGATCAGTGAAGGGTGTGTTACTCCCCATGGCTGTGGGCCAGGGTTCTGTTGGTGCAGACATGTCACCATCATCCAGGCTTAGGACTGCCTGCAATGAGTGCATTCCCATGTTTAGACTCCTAGCCCTGCCTGTCAACTGTACAGAGTATCACAGAATGTCCAGATTCATGATTCATATATCTGGTTGGTTACTCAAACAAGTGTGGTTTTCAAGGAAATGTTTTGCAAGTCACTCAGGGTTGATGTCAGATATTACTGACAGTTGACATTGCAGTTTCAGGCTTCATACCCTTCAGACATTCCATGATAATACAATCATTCAATCAACTTTCTAACATTATTAGAGCAGTATTTTAAAGGTGTCCTTCTCTTTGGACCTTTATCATCCCATTATTCATGGCTTTGTCCAGATTTCTGGCTCTCTGTGGCTGGCAGGTTTGCTCATAGCAGTTAGCAGTATGGCCTTTCTTTGCATTTTGTAGACCATGTTATGTTGGTGTTATGGACCCAATGACACTCCCTAACAGGATGCTGTTGGTGAGGCATGGGCATTTGCTAGTGGCCTGTAGGCCAGGTGTGACAGATGCAGGCCATCTGTAGCAAGGCAGTGCATTCTGATGATCATATGTTCCCAGGCTGCCAGGCAGTGGACACCCCTGAGATGGCACCAGTAAGTTGACTGGGTGTTACTGACAATTGCTTTCTGCTCATGTTGAGCCATCACTCTAGTTGACAGCTGTATGCTGCTTAAGGCTCAGGACATGTTACTGCATTTCTATGGGACTATGGGTGGGGGGGGGGTGACACATCTGTACACAATACACATTTGCACAGACTGTGCTGATATTTGCTTAACATTTTGGTCCCATTTAGCATAGTGGTGTGCCCTTTGAGACTACAGGCATAACGGTATCAACCACAGGTCAGATTGTTGTGGCATAAAAATTTTTGTTTCAGACTTCTTACTTTTCAGAGCCTTACTGCCACTACCAGACCTGCTGTGAGATCACTGTGTAAGTCTGTAGGTGGAAATTTCATGGATGTCGCCATGTGGGAGCCTTTGCCAGACATTTCTGTATGGTTTTCTACAGCTGGTCTGCTAGATGAGGCTGGGGGTCAGTATGGGACCCTCACTTTGACATCCATTCATGTGGCCTATGACCCCCAGTTATTTGGCTCACCACATGTACTGCAGTGGTATTTCTCAACTAGGGTGGTACTGCATAGTGTGGGTAAGCCAGTACTGGGCATGCACTTCCTGTTGTCCCACATAGCTGTGAGTTGTCTGCTGCTATCCCAGTGAGCCACCCCATTCTCTTGCATGCTTGCATCAATACCATAGATATGCTATCAGACTATTCTATTCCTTTCATTTATTGTTAAGAAGACTGACTTACCTTGTGCCTGAGGAAGTTGTGAGGACGGTGCTTGAGGGCTGACTATGTCGGATGCACACAGTACACTGCCTATACATGGTAAGGTAATGGAGGTGTGATGTTTGGCATCTATTTTACTGTGTGTTCAAGTCAGAGAGAGATATCAGTCCCTCTGGCCCTACATTGTCAATGTATGTGCTATGCGTTGCCTCTTTGCTAAGGTAAGGGCATACTGGGCATGCCTCCATCTGCCTACAGGGGCAGGCTCAGGATGTTCCGCCTCTGAGTCCTTCTGTGCCTGTGGAGACCTTGGCAATGGTGGAGGGCTGTGTGGCCCTTCCCCATTTTGTTCCTGCTGCAGCTGTTTCTGCAGGATCATGTTGTGTAGCATGGCACATACTATGAACATGTGTGCACATTTGGCTGGAGAGTACTGCAAGGCTCCACTCAATATGTCAAGGCAGCGCAACCGTGACTTGAGTATCCCAAACATGCTCTATAATGATCCTGGTTTGTGCGTGTGCCTCATTATGGCATTCTTGTGTGGGTGTGTGTGCATTTCTGATTGGTGTCATCAGCCACGGTTCCAGTGCATAGCCAGCATCCCCCACCAGATGGCCATATGGGATGTTCCCACTGGCAAATGCCTGGTACAGCTGTGACGAATGCCAGATGTGGGAGTTGTGATAGCTTCCAGGGCTGCCAGCACACACATTCATGATAATGCCCTGGGCATCGTACATGACATGGAAGTTGATGGAGTGGAACCCCTTGTGGTTAAGGTAGACCCTACCCTGGTCACCGGGTGGTGCTTTGATGTGGATATGGGTGCAGTCTATGGCACCCAGTACCTCTGGGTATTCTGCTACATGATGGGAGAGATGCATATTGATGGTCCTCTCCTCACGAGTACTGGGGAAGTAAATGTGCTCAGTGGCATGTGGTCGCATGGCATCCAGGAACTGGTGGAGTATCCTGGACGCAGACGTCTGTGAGTCTCCCATGATATCTCCAGTTGGTCTTTGGAAAGTACCTGTAGCTAGTATTCTTAAGGCTACACAAACCTTGGTATTCACTGTGATGGGTTCCCCTCTGTTGGTTCTGGGTCTGAGGTGAGGCCAGCACAGCTCATCGAGTTGCTGAAGTATGTCCCTGTCCACCCTGTAGCGCTCTACTATCTCCAGATCATGTAGCCTCTGGTAGGTTACCCTGGGCCTGACCACTCTTTTCCTCTTTGGTCTGAGTTAGTTGTCAGCATTATCCTCCTCAGTGCCCTCGGCCTCTTGCACATACTGGTAGATCAAAGTGACAGCAGCCCCTAACATTTTTTGCTAGTTTTGTCAGTTAAAAATCCCTGTATGTGTACACCTATGGTATAGAGTTTGTAGGTAAAAACAGACTGGAAGGTGTTTGCATAGTTTATAGTGGTGTGCTGCAGATGCTGCCTGTGTAATTGGCTGACTTTGAGACATTCCACCTGCCAGCTATTTTATTTGTATTTGAGTGGCTGTATTTTGCTATTTCCCATTTTTTTCTTTTTCTCCTTCCCATTTCCATCCTTTTTAAGCCCCGAGGCATGGCATGCAAACCCGCTGCCTAAATGTAAACAGTGCTGATATTTCTGTTTTTTTTGTTTTGTTTAAGTCCCAGTGTGCACCGCTCACACCCATTTAGCTAAGGTAAACACATTTTAACAGAAATGGTCCTCCCTGGATGCAAACACAGTCTTCATTTCATGGGATAAGACATTACAGCTTCAGACACACTCCCTTGCTTAGCTAAGCACAAACTCGGGCAACGGAGCTCCAATGTGATTACAGCAAGCATGACACACCCCCTTTTCATGTTAGCTGCTCTTCCTGCCTGCACTATCCTGTTCTAGCATCTACATTGTTAGGTGCAGTGTGTGGACTTAGAATATTTTGTGATTCAGTAAATTTCCCCTCATTTGCATACCCCACTGCCTTAGTCCATAGTTACTGCTCTGACACGGAGCCTTTCCCCTTGACAACCAGTGTTCCCTGGTAATGTTTTGATTCTGCATGCCATTGATTATAATGGCAAAATGCAGATTTCCCCTAAAATTGAGTTTTAATATTTTTTTTTATTTTTGGCATGATCCCATTTGCATGCCGCTGCCCTATGCTTAATCAGCCGAGATTGGCCAAAAAAAAAAAACTTAGATTTTTTTATTAAATTAAACACTTTCCCATGCCAATGGCCATATATTTGGCCATTGGAATGCCTAAAGTTTATAATACATGTTTTTATTTGAGTTGTCATGCCTCTATTTTGTTATTTGCATTTCTGCAACAAGCACTGTTCATGCATGAATGCCTGCCTGCTTTCTGAATCGCTAATTTACCTCATTTGCATGGTTTTCACCAGCAAATGAGGTAATTAGCATTCAGCATGGCTTTCCATGCAGGAACAGTGTCAGCAGGCTCGTGCACGTCAGATCAGCTGTTTCCTGAATCGCTCGGCAGCCATATTCTGTGCAGGAGCAGGTACACTGTTCCTGCATGGAAAGTTTTGTTTAATGAATCCCAGGGAGTGATAATGCAATGAGATTATTCTTTTTAGTGCATTCGGCATGTGTTACTTTGTGTTAATGTAGCGTAGTGGGGTTAAGCAGCATTGCATAGAATTAATCTCAGCATTGTACAGCTGCTGACCATCGGTTGGCATTATGCCAAACTCTGAGCAAGCAAAGGCCAAAAAGTGAAACGATCCATTGCTTTTTCTGGTACTTATGTGTGGTGTGTGATTCTATTTTATGACTAGATTATAGGTGCTAAAATGGGGTAGATAGGAAAGTGATGAAATGGGGAGAAGCAGGGGAAGAATAAAGGGAAAGTAATACAGGAATGTGCAGGAGGGAGTTAGGAAAGAACCAGTTTACTATTGTTTGTGCGAACGACATTCTGTTGGCTGCAATATGCCAAAAAACAGAATGTCGAATGCACAAGCAGTTTTGCACCAGATAGTCGACTCCACTTATGTGAATGCACAACTGCATTCGCATAAGTGGAAATCGACTATCTGCATGGAGATCGCGGTACAGTGGGGAGTGGAAATTCATCCACATCCCCACTGTAGTGCGATATCGGTGTTAGAATATATAAGTAGGGGGGGTGTGGGGGGATGCAGTCCCCCTCATGGGGGGTGCAGGGGGGCTTGCCGCCCTGCAAAAACATGATAGCTGTATAGGAGTTTGATTCTCATCAGCTCCTATATGGCTATCACTTGGTGGTTTCAACAACAATGTCGAGTCAAATGCGTCGAGAATTTGGTTCGACATTGTGAAAGTTATTTGTTTTTACTTTCAGTATTACCATTCGTTTAGTCAAACGGAAAATGTTTTTCCGTCCGAATAAACAATAGTAAACCAAAAGAACCATAGCTATCCATTTCTTTAACAGCATAAGCTGAAAACATATACATAATATTAGGACTGTCCCCTCCAGAAAGAGGGGTGACAAAACCATAATCATGTTGTATAGCCAATTTGACTGAATCAAGTGCCTCAAGAAGACGTGTACGAAATGGAGTGCTATGTATGGGACAATACCTTTAGTGGAGCAGGTGCCCAATTTTTTTTAAATTCAGTAAGAGAGGAATGCTGGGTAAATGACGTTGGTATTTCTGGGTCAGGTAAGTTGAGTAGGTGAGGAAGCAATTGCAAACAAACAAGATGACACAGGGATGGTGAGGAACACAAAAGGTTGGGAGACACCATGATTGGGGCTAGGGAGAGGACAACCCAGGCTCATGCCCATCAAATATGGAGACAGTAAGAATATAGTCCTCACCCACTGGACTGTCATCACTGTCCCCTTACTCTGCTGGTGGTTGGAGTGCTAGACATCTTCTTCTCCTATGTACCATGAGGGAGAGTAGCATAAGCACCAACCCTGGCATCTTCTGGCAGGTGATGAAATCCCCACTCTGACACTGCTCCCGGAGGGTAACACAGCACCAGCTGCTGGGGCAGTACTACCTGAGGTTGCAGATAGTGCAGGGGCAGCAGAGACAGACCTGCCAGGTTGTGTCCCAGACATGCTTGGCATTGGTTCTGGAGCTGGTGGAGTGGAGGCAGGCTGATCCACTGAGCTGGCCTATCTTGCTGTGCTGTGAAGCATTCAGTGTTTTGTTACAGATTGATGACATGGAGACATTTTGATGACACATTAGAAAAAAAAGAGATAAGGGTTGGGGTGAGAGAAAAAAAGAAATAAAATTAGTACCATCATATATGACATACAATGCATTAACACAGTTATGCAAGTATTTTATCTGAAGTATTACATTTAAGTATATGTATTAACAACTACAAACTATAACTACAAATTGCTGAAAGTAATCCTTTAAATGTGCATATATTGCACATATGCTTGGTCCAATTATACAGATTACAGTTAACAGCAGGACATTTATGCCACTTGTATAGAGTTTAATTTTATGCAATATATAAAAGAAATCCAGTATTGTATAGCTGTTACTCATGGTACTTGAACTCGCGAACTCTGACTACAGTCTTAAGTATGACTCCTAAAGTTGATTTGTGCCACAGACTAATGCATGCATACTTGCTTTTACAGTCAGGATATGCATGCTCAGTTTGCTACAACTGTATAAACAACTCAAAGTTCTATTTTTAACTTTTAAAGCTAGAATAATACTTCTATTGTGCTGCATACATACTACTTCCTTCCCTCAGTCCCTCCATTTGATCAGCATGAGCCTGGTGATTAAACTCTATTTTGGCATTAGCTGTGGAAAGAACAAAAAATAACAGAAGAGCATTATGCATACATTTAGCTTTTTATCTGTTACAAGTACTCTCACATTATCTCACTTAAACAGCTTTGGGATATCAGCAGTTTGAAATTCAGTCAACCACTGGTTGAGGGTATCCCTCTTGCACCTCTGTATGTCATTGGAATGATGCCTGCACTGTTCTGCAGTGTGTGGGATGTCAGTAGCACTGCATACAGCCTGAACCAAACTACTCCAAGCCTCACACTTGTACTGGGAGTCAGAATAGTCCCCTTGTGACGCCCGTGCACTGGTCCAGTAATCAAGGAGCCTCAATCCTCACCACTAGCACCAGTGAGGGGAATCCACGTGGGTAGGATAACAAGTAACACACACAGTAAAGTACAATTTCCCTTAAAAGCACACAGAGATCACAGTCAGTCTGGGTCTGGTTTCTCCCTTTCTCTCCAGATCCTCAATAAGACTCCCCACTGGCACAGCTATAGGGTTCAGATCTCAGACGAGTGGTCAAGCCAAAATCTCCAGCACCCTCTCTGTCCAACCAGTGCTTCGTATCCCTGTCCAAGTAGCTGACACACACACGCTTTGAGATTTGAGTTATATGCAAACACACAAATACTCCTGGGGAAGGCTGGCACTGGTTCTCTAGCTATGCCCCCTTCTGCCCAGACTATACAGTAATACCGGCTGCCACCAGCCACTACTATCAGCTACTCTAAAGGCCCTTACCAAAGGGTGTCCAATTCTACTGTGCAATGCTGTTTATTATCCAACTGGTGAGTGTGACTGAGACTTGAATGTTATTTTGGAGTGGCGGTGATACTGTAAGAGCTTAAATTATCTCTATACAAAACAGCCACAGTTAAAAGGTTTAAATATATTTACTAATAACTAATAAAAAACAAGACAATAGTCATTAATTCAACAAAATGACATTAGAGAGTTCAGAATTCACAGGAAATACTTTAAAACAACATTGTAGGATAGTCTGACACAAATATAGAAAACAGCTAAACTAATATTGCTATTTCTATCTCTAAGAGAAATACTAAGATCTAAGATCCTACTTACAGAGCAAAGCAATGTGCTGGTGAGTTGATGTTTACAGGTCTAGAAGAAGATACAAAATGCCATTCACACTTTCTGAAACAGTCCTTAAATTGATAATATACATTACTGCTGAGTCATTTCAGATTATATCATTCTTGCCACTTCCCTGATTTAGTTCCCAGGCTAACAGAACTCAAAATTTAGCATTTCATTTTTTGATCTGCACCTGCCAGGAAGCCACAGCAGTAAAAGACACTTTACATGTGAAACCGATTAATTATTTCTGTCTTAGGACAATAGAAAGAATTTCCTACCCCAGATATCCTGCCTCCAAGCTTGAGCTCATACACCATTATAAAATTCTTTACTTATCAGCTTTCTTCCAGCAGGGTGCACTGTGGTTACATTTTTGAAGCTCAACAGATAACACAGTTTTCTTTACATTTGTGAAACAAGCCTGTGGATCATATTAATATTTACAATGACAGAATTATTTACAAAATTTTATCTAGCTAGGCTGGCAGCTTTCACAATCCCCCCCCCCCCCCACGAAGAACTCAAGATAGATTTTCAAGTGACCCTTGAGAAACGTTGCTTGAGAGGGTTGAGTCTATCTGGGTATACCTTACCCCATTCCCTGTCTTGAGAGCCCATCTGCATTGGCATTGCTAATCCCACTGTGGTGCTGCACTGACATATATGCTCGCAACCCTAGGCTCCATCTTAGCAACTTGGCATTTTGCTGTCTGGCTCAATGTAACCATGTTAGGGGATTGTGATCTGTAACTACAATTAATTTCTTTCCATACAGATAAGGCTGAAGTTCCTGTAGTGCCCACACTATGGTTAGACATTCCTTTTCTACAGCTGCATAGCATTCCTCCCTGGGTTGGAGCCTATGACTGAGATAAACCACTGGGTGCTCTTCTCCCTCTGAAGAAATCTGGCTAAGTACAGCCCCCACCCCATGGTTCAAAGCATCCACCTGCACAACAAATTATTTGCTGTAATCTGGACTAGCTAACACAGGGAGTCCTCCCAAAGTTTCTTTAAGCTTCTGGAATGCCTGCTCACAACTGCGGTCCACACTACCTTATTTGGCCTGTTTTTTCTTTGTCAGGTCTATGAAAGGAGCAGCTATGGTACTATAACTGGGGACAAACTCTGTAGTACCTTGCTGTCCCTAAAGATGCCCTCACCTGCTTTTTAGTAACAGGTGCAAGCCATGCCTGAATGGCTTCAACTTTGGCAGGTTCTGGCCTGATCTTACCACTCCCCATTCTATGTCCCAGGTAGGAGACTTTTTCCATACTCACCTGAGATTTGCTGCGCTATATGGTCAACCCTGCCCTCTGTAGTCTGCCCAGCACCTCCCTGACATGCTGAAGGTGCTCTTGCCAGGAATGGCTATCGATGGCAATATCATCAAGGTAAGCAAGGGTAAACCCACCTGATCCTACTAGGATATAATCTACCAACCTCTGGAAAGTTGCTGGGGCATTTTTCATCCTAAAGGGCATCTTTGTGAACTCATACATGCCAAAAGGAGTCAAAAAGGCTGACCTCTCTCTAGCACTGGGAGACAAGGGCACCTGCCAGTACCCTTTGGTAAGATCAATGGTGGTAAGATATTTAGCCCAGCCCAGCTGCTGTAGGGCTTTATCTGTCCTAGGCATGGGGTAAGCATCTGACTCTGTGTGAATATTTAATTTTCTGTACTTCACACAGAACCTGGTGCTGCCATCCTTCTTTGGCACCAGCACCACTGGGGAGGCCCAGGGACTGTTGGACTCTTGAATTAACCCTAATTCTAGCATTTCCTGTATCTCCTCCCTCAGAGTCTGATTCTCTCAGGCACCCTATAAGGGGCCTACCTAATAGGCCTTGGGGTCCTGTATCCACCTGGTGCTGCACCAGGTGGGTGCACCCTGGTTTCCCAGTGAACATGTCCCCAAACTCCTGTAACACTGCTTGGATTTCTCGCATGTGGGTAGGAGATAGCTGCTGCGACATTGCTACCCCTTCCACTGAAGTGTCAGTCTGAGCTTCACTGAGGAGATCAGTTACCAGATCTCCCTCAGACTCCTCCTGCAGTCCACTGCAAATACTCAGTACAAGGGCCTTCCTATCATGGTAAGGTTTCATCATGTTAACATGGTACAATTTGTGCCCCTGCCTCCTGCCTAGCAGTTCCACCATGTAGTTAACATAACTGACCTTCCTTACAAACTTGTAGGGTCCCTCCCAAGCTGCTTGCAGCTTGTTGTGTCTGACTGGAATGAGAACCATTACCTGCTGCCCCACAGCATACTCTCTAGCTTGAGCATTCCTGTCATACCAGACCTTTTTCTGCTGCTGGGCTTCTGCCAGGTTCTCCTGGGACAAGCCCATGAGTTCCCTGAGGCTTGTCCTGAGGTTTAGGACATATGCCATGACAGACTTCTTGTGAGATTCACACACCTTCCCACTCATCCCAAATTAAGTCTAGAGGCCCCCTCACCCTATGCCCATACAGCAACTCAAAGGGTGAAAAACCTGTGGATTCCTGGGGAACCTCTCTATAAGCAAACAACAGATGAGGCAAATATTTGTCCCAATCCCTCTTAAACTGGTCTGCAAATGCCCATAGCATGGACTTGAGTGTAGAGTTTAACCTCTCAATAAGACCATTAGTCTGGTGATGATAGGGGGAGGTATTTAGGTGCTTCACCCCACAGTACTTCTATAGACAAGTCAGCAGGTCTGACATGAAATTGGCACCTCTGTTAGTCAGTATTTCTTTTGGGAAACCTACCCTGCTGAAAATCTCTAACAAAGTATTTGCCACCATTTCTGCCTCAGTGGAGGACGGAGCCACTGTGTCATGGTATCTTGTAGCATAATCTATGACCACTAGGATATACTTTTTCCTTGTGAACTTGGGGTACTTAGATGCCCCACAATATCCATAACTACCCAATGAAATGGCTCCTCAATCACAGGCAAAGGCATCAAAGGAGCTTTCACCATGTCTCCTGCCTTGCCTTGCCTACCTTTTGGCACTGCTCACAGTTCCTGCACTACCCGGTTACATCTCTGGAAATTCCAGGCCATTAAAAGTTCTGCATAATATGTCTCTTTGTATGTTTTATGCCCATATGACCTGCAAAGGGAATATCATAGGCTATGGCTAGAAGTACCAGATGGTAGGCTCTAGGCACTATCAACTGCTGTATTCTCTCACCCTCTAGCCCTCCTTCAGGGGCCCACTCTCTATACAGTAACCCTTTGTCCCAGTATACAGATTCCCCCCTTCCCTTGAGAATCTGGTGCCTCACTAGCTACCTGGCTCAGGCCTTGTAATGTAAAGTCTGAGAGCTGAGCCTGTCTCAACTCTCTCTTTGTAACCCTTCCCAGCTCCCCTTCTACAGGAAGTCTGGCATCCTTTGACAGTGGTGCCTCACTGCCAGCCTGGGTACTACTACTCACCTCTGCCCTTGCAATCACTCTGTCCCAGGGAACATCAGTACCCACAAGCAGCTGTGGCTTACCTTCAGTCTCGCTGTTACAGGGTAGCTCCCTCCCTGATGTAGCCACCTCACCAGTTCTGGCTGCAAGTGTGTGGTCTGTCTGGGTCTCCCCCAGGATACCAGACCCACATGCTTGTCTCCAAGCTTGACTGCATGTAACTGCATGAACACATGGTACTGCATTATCAAAATCATTCCCTATCAGGACATCTGCAGGGATAGCCTCAAACACACCTTCTTGCTGGCTTCTTTTCCACCCTCCCAGTCAAGGTAAACCCTAACCAAAGGTATTTGGAATGGGGTCCCTCCTAAAGCTCTGACTGGAGTAGACTGCCCAGGCAAGTAGTGCTCCTCTGTAACCATTGTAGGCTTCACAATGCTTATGTCAGAGGCTGTCTCTCTCTCAGCAATAGTCTCTTTGCCATTCGCTACGATAGGATATAACCTCTTGTGGTAGTTTGGTACCCTTGTTGTCTCAAGACAACGTACTGTTGGCATTTTGTCATTCCCACTTACTGGGTCCTTCACCTTTTGTTCCCCACCTTGCCTCCATGGACATCTACATGCCACATGGCCCCACTGGTTGCATTTAAAACATTTAACCCTAGGTCCTGAATATGTACCCAGACTAGTGGCTTCCACTGTTACTGGCAGATTCTGTTGGAGCAGTCTGGGCTGCACACCACGGGTCTCTTTAGACTCATGAACAGCACTGGGTGTACCTTTCCTGTGCAGGGATGCCCTGCTTGCTAGGTATAGGTTCATAGGTAGGTACTAGGCTATTGGCCCTAGGGCCCATACAAGCCTAGCCAAAAAATGTGCCCTGGCTTTCGCCACCCAAGAGAATTATTTTCCTGTGCCCCTGTCGAACAGAGCCACAGAAGTGATCCCCGGGGTGAATTTCCCATTTCCTATCCAATCATCAAGATTTTTCCTGAAGAGTGCTAATGAGGAGCTCTGTTTGACATAGACAGGTAGTCTTTTCCAGAGTATGGGAAGTCTCTGGCCCATACAAGCCTAGCCAAAAAATGTACCCTGGCTTTCTCCACCCAAGAAAATTATTTTCCTGTGCCCCTGTCGAGCAGAGCCACAGAAGTGATCCCCAGAGTGAATTTCCCATTTCCCATCCAATCATCAAGATTTTTCTTGAAGAGTGCTAATGAGGAGCTCTGTTTGACATAGATAGGTAGTCTGTTTCAGAGTATGGGAAGTCTCTGGGACAGGAATCTATCCCTCCAGCATGTTCTGTTTATTGTGGTGACAAGGTTTAGGTTCCTAGAAGCGTGTAGCTCGGAGGGATTGGGATTTCTTTAAGTGGAGCATGTCCAACAGCTCTGGGTTTGACATAGCTTTGTATGTTAGGCAGAGATCACCCCTGAGTAGGCGATATGCGATGGAGTAAAGCTGTAGTTTTTTGAGACGGTCTGCATAGGGCATCTGTTTGAGGCCAGTAATCCTCTTTGTGAGGTATTTCTGTGGTCTTTCCAGTTGTTGTAGATGTCTTGTGAGGTACATACCAAAAGGGGCGTTGTACTCTATAATGGGTCTAATGAGTGATGAGTAGAGGAACAATGACCTCTTTTTTTCTGGATGAGAATCCTTTTGTGATGAGATGAGCCACGTAGAAGGATTTCCTGACCACTGTGGTGATGAGATTATCAAAGGAGAGACTACTGTCCACCTGTGTCCCAAGGTCTCTTATCACATTTTTGGCATTAAATAGACTACCAGCTATGTGGTAGTTCATGGGTACAGAGTTTTTACCAAAGGGGATGACAATACACTTTTTGGCATTGAGCTTCAGGCCATGGCTTTGACACCAGGTATCTGTCTCAGTGAGGCCTTTTTGTAGTTTGTCCACATCATTAGGAGTTTTGATTATGGCTCCTAGTTTGCAGTCATCTGCAAACTTTGTTAGCCAAAGACCTTCCATGTTGGCCTGCACCTCAGAGAAGTAGATACCAAACAGGAAAGGACCCAGGACTGAACCTTGTGGTACTCCACTTGTCACTGGTCTGATGTCGGATTTGGAATCCGCTACTTTCACAGTGTGGGTTCTGTCCATGAGCCAGTTGGCAACCCATCTTGTGACATAGGGATTTATACCTAGGTTAGTGAGCTTATCTATAATTCCAGAGTGGGGAATGGTGTCGAAAGCCTTGGCGAGATCTAGATAAGCTGTGTGAACCATTTTACCCTCATCTATGGCTTTGGTGACTGCTTCAAAGAAGTCAATCAGGTTTAGGAGACATGATCTGCCTTTTACAAATCCAAACTGGGTAGGGTCCAGAGTTTGGAGATTACCAATGTCTTTGTTTATGAGTTCCACAATGATATGTTCCATGGCCTTGCAGACCAGGCTCATCAGGCTAATGGGGCGGTAGTTCCCGGGGTCCGTCGTGGCTCCCCCTTTGTGGAGTGGGATAATCATTATGGTGCGCCATTCAGTGGGTACAAAGCCTGAGGTGAGGCTATGATTGAACATGGTACTTAGGTAGGGTGCCAGTTCATTCTGTAGTTCATGTAGAACGCAGCCTGGGATATTGTCAGGTCCTATGGATGCTGTGTTCTTGGCTTTGGAGAGTGTGTTTTTTACCTGTGCAGCCGTGATTATAGGAACTTTGCATTCTTCCGGTATAGAGATGGGCCTTCTAGGGGGTGAGAGGGGGGTAACGTTAGCACTGAACCTATCTGCTAGGATATTGGCAATATCAGTTGGTTCTGTATATTTAGTGCCATTGTGCTGTAACTCAGAGCAGATCTGAGTGTTCCCATTTAGATTCTTGACATAGCTATAGAATGCTTTGTGGTTGTCTTTAGAGTCAGTGGCAATTTTGCTTTCATAACTAGCTTTGGAGGATTTTATGAGGGATCTCAGCTTCTTACTGAGGTTGATCAGGTAGTTCCTCCAGTCATGAGGTTTTACTCTTTTTTACAACAGTTTCTTTCTTCTGTTGTAGAGTTTGTTTATGGCAGAGGACCACCAGAATGGCTTCCTTTTTTTGGAGGATAACATCTTGGTTCTATTAGGGATAGCATGATCCATGCACTTGTGTAAGTGCTTATAAAGTGCATTTGTGTAGGATTCGGCAGTCATACCTCTATTGTCCGTCTGCATGGGTGTCATGAAGTTTGCCACTTCTGTCTTAAGAAGTGTGAAGTTGGCTTTGGAGAAGTTTTTTACGATGGTTTCCTTAATTGGGGGTGGGGGTGGGATGTGGATGTCCAGGCTGATTAGCTTTTGGTCGGATCTGACCAATGAGGAATTGACCTCTGTTGTGGAACACCGGTTTCCCATGTTGGTAATGACCAGGTCTAGGATATTGCTGCCCCTGGTGGGGGTGTGAATAAGTTGATCCAAGGCGTTGAAAATTATGAATTCTAGAAATCGTTGAGCAAAAGAGTTGGTACATGAGTGGTTTTCCCAGTTTTCCCTTCTTCCCTAAATCATCTACAGTGGAGCACTGTCTATCAGCTAATCAGATCCTCATGTCCTCAGGCAAAGTGCTAAGGGCTTGTTCCCTCACCAAAAGGTCTGCCAGCCCTTCAAAAGTGGTGACCTGACATCCACTCACCCACTTATGGAAGTAAGTGCTCAGTTCAGCAACATATTCACACACACTTTCATCTGCCTTGCATCTATGCTCACAAAGGTTTTTCCTATAAGCTTCAAGTGTTAGCTTAAAAATTCTAGCAAACAATTCTTTACAGCATTATAATTTAAGAAGTCATTGTCAGACAGTTTGGACAAAACAGTTACAGCTTTACCATGGAGTAAGGGGGTACCCAGAGCCTTTGGTCAGCATCATACTGTTTACATACCCTCTCAAACATATGAATGAAACTTATTAAAATTATCCCCCTCTGTAAACTGTGGAAGAAATTTACTGACCTTTTGTGCTCCTGCGGTCTGGTTACTACCTTCCCCATTACCTCCATGACTCTGGAGAAGAGTCAGTATCTCCTTTTCATGTTGCCTCTACCTCTCCTTCTCCTCAGCTTCCAGGCATAGCAGTTTCTCATTTTCCTCATTCTCTAGATACCTCAGTGTCTGCTGCTTCAATGTCCAAATGACTGGCCTCCAACTCAAGTCTCTATATAGCTCCATATAGTCCTCTGTAGAAAGGTTGAGCTGTCCATTCTCTGAGTGTCGTACATCTCCACAGCCAGTCTTATCATATTCCTGGTTGCTATTTTCTGATGCAGCTGTGACCAAAGCTGCAATCATGTCTGCTTTAGTCAGGTTTCCATCACCAGTCCTTTAGCCTGGCACATCTCAGCCAACTGGCTCCTTGTCACCTTGCCATACTCCTCTGCTGACATGCTTGCCTGCTCTCCCTGACTAACTAAGCTAACAAAAGAAATAAAACAATTGTGATCTGAACTCTGAATGTTCACTGTGTGGCTGATTTAGAGTACAAAAACATCTTCAGTGATCACTGTACACAAGCTACAGGAATTTACTATCCACACCACTACAAGTCAATTAATATGTGATATAACTAACTCACCACTATCAAACAATTAATATTTGATGTGGATATCCCACCACTGCCAAACAATTAATATGTGATGCCTGTGCACTGGCCCAGTAATCAAAGAGCCTCAATCCTCTCCACTAGCACCAGTGAGGGGACTCCACATTGGGAGGATAACAAGTACACACACAGTAAAATACAATTCCCTTAAGAGCACACAGAGATCACAGTCAGTCTGGGTCTGGTATTTATGTTTCTCTCCAGATCCCCAGTAAGACTCCCCACTGGCACAGCTATAGGTTTCAGATCTCAGCTGAGTGGTCAAGCCTAAATTTCCAGCACCCTCTCTGTCCAAACCAGTGCTTTGTGTCCCTGCCCAAGTAGCTGACACACACAGACACACTGAGATTTGAGTTATATACAAACACAGACACTCCTGGGGAAGGCTGGCACAGGTTCTCCAGCCATGCCCCCTTCTGCCCTGACTATACAGTAGTACCGACTGCCACCAACCACTACTATCAGCTACTATAAAGGCCCTTACCAAAGGGTGTCTAATTTCTGCACCTGCCAGAAAGCCACAGCAATAAAAGACACTTTACATGTGAAACCTAGTAATTATCTCTGTGTTAGGACAATAGACTTTCCTAGCCCAGACACCCATCTCTGAGTTTGAGATCATACACAGTTGTAAAATTCTTTACTTATCAGCTTTCTTCCAGCAAGGTGAACTGTGGTTACATTTTTGAAGCTCAACACATAACACAGTTTTCTTTACATTTGTGAAACAAGCCTGTGGATCATGTTACTATTTACAATGACATAGAATTATTTACAAAATTCTAGCTAGCTAGGCTGGCAGCCTTCACACCCCCTGCAAAAGCCTTTGGCTGTGGCACTTTACCAGAAGTAAAATAAATATCTTGGACTCCTGAACACCCCACCTCTGTGCCCTAAATTAGGCACCTTCCCCTTTAACTCCAGACATGTCTAACACCTGAACTAGAGCAATGGCAATGAATGATTTCCTGCTAATTCCTGCTATTGCTTTTACTGATAATGCACAAACCTGAGCAATGATGATAATTGTGTTTGCATGATGTTAAGCAGAGATCAGCAGTGCCAAACAGGTTGGAAATAAATTGTTTAAACTGGAAGGTTGATCTGACACTTGGCCTTAGTTTGAAGGGTGTTTGCTGTTGTAGCTTGGAAATATGTATTGAAAATTGGAAGGAAACTGTTAAGTGAGTTAAGTTTGCAGATATGTACTGGAGGGATAAATGTCATGACCTGACACATTTGTTTTTGGCTTTATACACTGGTAAAGTTGATTTTTAAAGTGTGGTATTCAAACCTAGGCAGAAAGGACAAAACATTTTCTTCCACAGTGGTGATTTTCCATCTTTGCCACAGAAGATATGCTTACACATACTCGGGAATCATTCATAAAGATGTGACAGTTTGAGGTCTTACATATATTTGTGTGTGACCTGACAGGGTTCTTGTAGATAGATAGATCTAGTTGTGTATTTGTCTTATTTAACTGTGAAGTACAGCCAAGTCCAGATAGCATAATTATACTTACAGAAATACAGTAGACAGTATTACCTTCAGTCAATACATCTGAAAACACAATAAGGGTGTCTTATCCCTCATACATATAATTCACATCTGCTCCACTATATAAAGTGTTATAAGTGACAGTAAATGTAATGAGAAATGGAACAACAGGAAAAATGTGTGGAATATCCTGTATTAAAACCCAGGACCATGTGTATGGCAGCCCTACATTTACACTTGTTGCCACAAGAATTTTGCAGTAATACTTGTATATTTTTCAGTTCATTGTTATAAACTGCAGTGTCACAACAGTAAAAATAGGTTTCACACCTGTAATAGATCCTAAGACCATCTGTAATCCAGTCCTACACTTACACCTACTGCCACAGGACTAGTTACATGACAGTTCCATAATTTCCTACTCATTTTTAAGTTCACTGTGTAACACTGCTTAGGAGTGTTTGCATGGTGCCCAATAGAATTAATTGAATGCATCTGTTTTCAGTTATTGTCTGCAGGTTTGGGGGAACCTTGGTAACTGCTTCACAACATCTCTTAGCATTATTGCATAATGGAAAGCAAAAATTGCAACAATGAAGCCTTTTTGATCTTTACACTTTTACAGAAGCCCTGTCTACTTCCTTCATGTGACACTAGTCCTGGTTTGTGCACTGCTAAACATTGTGCAAATAAGATAAGCACAGCCAAACCTGACATTCATTGTCTCTGTTTCCCTTGTTTGTGCTAAGCCATGCACTGTGCAAATGCTGGCAAAAAATGGAAAAGTAGTTGAAATGAAGAAACGCAATCTATGAAAAAAACACTTCAAAATGAAATATTTCTAGATAGATCTCGATTTGAACTCCCACTCCAATGAACCTTCAGAACACAGTAAGGGTGCCTTATTCCTCTTTTCCACACAAACAGCATTGCAGCAGGGAACTGAAATAATTCTGCATACAACCAACTGCAACATCATCCACAACACTAGCAAACCATTTGACGGCCATTTCTACATGTATTAATTTTGAATATGGTGCACTGAGTGATCACACAACCATTTAGGACTATTGTTTGAAAAAAATGCAGCTCTGTCTTACATGTCTGTCTGTTGCTCATTCTTGTCTTATCTGACCAATAATCTGATACATGCAATCTTTAAGGCATTCTATATCATTGTCCTTAAATTGTGTGAGGATATTAAATAACAATAATATACAGTTCTCAACAAATGAAGGGGAGGTTGGGTGTTAATGAACAGAACCTGTGAATTGTGTGCTGCTTACTTACATTTCCAACCTTGATAAAATTACTTCTACGTTTTGCAAGTCTAACCTGACACACTCACTGGAGGTAGGCAGTTCTGCATTGCAGTTGTGTTTCCCTTCTCCCTACCAGTAATCATTCACAGTTGCAATCTGTTAGCAACAGACACCGAGGGAGTGCCTGCACTATATCTGCATTTACTACACAGAGCCAAATATTTGGGATTCAGCAATTCAAATAAGTTCATACCTCATTTATATCTTCACTGAGGTTAAAGCCCTGAAACTACACCATAAAAAAGGCAACCATGTAGCTAGGGAACTTGAAGGTGATGAGACTTGTTTATGTGGAGAACACAGACGAGGCTGTTACTTTGGGATATATCTGCACATAAGACTACTGATCTTGATAATGTATGCTTGCATTTGTTGGCTATATACTGCATATGCTGAAATGTGGTTAAGAAAATAAGTTTAATATTATATAGTGTATTAACAAATGCTACTTTTATCGGGATGCATTACTTAGAAGTGTACTGATGGTATGGGCATGTTTGTCAGGGCATTTCACAGGTATACATTATTGGCAATAGCTTAAACTGGAATATTCTGTGTCAAATCGGTAGACATGTTTCAGGGACAGTTCATTTGATAGCACTTTTAGCATTTCGCTGATGGTTTCTTAGCAAAATATGTCATTTGCCTGTTCTTTTGGGGTGGGGAAGCAAAGCTGCATTTCTGTTTTGGCACAAACAAGGACATGTTCCTATAGTTTTGCATCCAGCTTTGATTTGTGTGTGAATGTAATATGTTACAACCACACAATTCCTGTTGTTCATATTTCAAATATCTTGATTGTTCTATGTTTCTCCAGTGGGTAATAGTGAAATGCTACCTTTTCTGTTTTATCTGGAAACAGAAATGTTTTAGTTACGTGATACTTATGTGTATCATCCATCTGTTGTGTTTTAGGTCACCTAGGACTATAGCACCCGGACATCTTAATCCCCAAACCCCCTTCAGTGACCCTGAGAATTAGGTCATTGTGGAAGCTTTTAGGCAACATGATGCCTTTCTGCTTGAAACTGCTTGCTAGGGAACATGGAGCTATGTTAGGCAGAATGCAAATTTGGCAGCAGATAATTGTTGATGTGAATGCAGTAGGCAGCCACAGCAGGACATATGATCAAGTGCACCATAGGACCACTGACATGATCTCATCTGCCTGGAGGAGATCAGCTGCAGTGGTCTGTGATCAGTTGTGTACCAGGTGGCCTGCTACTTAGCAACCACTAACAGCAAATGAGTTCCTGTCTACTATCAGGGATCCAGGCAGCTCCTAGGAAAGTGCAGAACAGCATGTCCTTGACATTGGTTCTACTGTTTCAGGGACAACAAGTATGTCCCAGGAGGAGCTTCCAGGTAGGCCTCTGTATCTCAGTTGTCAAATACTCTTGTATAGTAAAATATTTACAGCAATATGTTAGTTCTGTTTAACAATAAATTGGCTGGGGTAATGCAGATTGCTACAGTTAACAACACATTCTGATTGATTACACATAGGCTTAGGTTGGACTTGTCATCTAAGTTCTTGTTGAAAGTATCATTACTGGACATATAAAGGACAAAAAAGTTTTACTTCTACCCTCTGTGTTGCTGTTAATTGTGAAGATGTTGTCCTTAACTTTTGCTTATATTGTCCATGGAAAGCATAGCATCAACTGCATATGGTAAGCCAAGTATCTTCTTTGTTAGTGGTGATGAGCAGTTCAAAGAAATATATAACTTTTATCCATATGTGTTATGTGGGTATCAAGACTGTTATGTGTATTGCTGTACTGTCTGTAAGTAGTGGCATCACTTTTAGTTTATTAGCACACATATGATGATAGTAGTGTAGCTATTAATTTATTTCCTGTCTTTGTTGCTTAATATCACAGGTGATCCTGACAGTGGAAGTGTAGGACACTTACCACCTGATGTCGGAGTATCAGCAGACTCTGATGATGATGGTAGCCAAACAGAGGCACAGTCAGGTGGTGCAGAGGCTGAATCTGACACTGAGGTTGATATTCAGCCATCCCCTGAAATTCCATTGGAAAGAGCCAGTAGGCCTACGCTAACCCATTCCAGTGAGCCCTCAGATATTGGACAGGTGGAGGGTTAGACACTTGATCAGGGATTTGTGGTTACTGCAGCTTCAGTGTCTGTTGATTCTGGCCATAGCCAAAGTGTGGGTGAGGTGCCATGAAGGAAGGTTGTTAGGGATGCTTGGAGAAGACTTGCTGTCCATCCTCCACTTGATCTAGGTGTGTCTTCCCATGCCACTCAACATATGTTTAGGGCCATCATGGAGGCACAGACACATTTCTATAGGTCCTCCAGGGAAATGCTTAGGGTTGTAGATGTGGAACAGGCTGACATGTGTGTCTGCCTCCACAGTGTTGCCATTTCAATGGATTGGATGAATGACACATTGGAATGGGCAGTGTCTGTGATGGAAAGTCTACTGGAAGTGGGACAGCATCCTCATCAGCATAGGACAGCCACATCATCTGCTGTTAGCTGATGTGGCCGTGCCCATTCATGCCCCCATAGTGGCACTACTTCCATTGCTCCTTCAGTGGTTGAGTTGTCCACAACTAGATATTGCAGGTCATGGGGTTATGGTCCTGGATGTCCTCATTAGGGGGCTCGTCCAACAGACATCAGTCAAATTCAGGTAGCAGCAGTGCATATGACTATGGGCATAGATGTGCCAGTGCAACTCTTGGCAGAACCACTCCTTGTGGTTGGGTACAACAGTGATGAACTGCCACCACTACCATGCATGGCTCACATGTGTATAACATAATAAAAACATAGAGCTAGCACAGAGCTTGGCTGTATTCATGCAGACACCCACCATGGACACTTACATGGTACAGTCGTGAAGCTTAAAGCTCATTTTGTCTAACTGGCCATTTCCTACTTTATCCAAATGTCTGCCTGCTTCTCTTTCTTACTCAAACATACTCTCTGACATTTTTTGTCAGCTTAGGCTTCCTGCCCTCCCAGCACACACACAACACCTGTGCAGGTGATGATAACTGTGCCATATCCCTGTTTTCTATCTTTTAGCTTCAGGGATATATAACATTTGTGTCAGATGCTCAGGGTGCATAGCTGACTTAGTGCTTAGTATATCAGCATTTGTGATGTTGATTTGGTAATTGTACCTTTGACTTATATCAGTCTTAGAAAGTTAGACAGTTGATAGTTTGAGGAACTTAGATATTGTTATCCATGCTAGCATGACCGGCTGAAGTTTTGTAAATAATTGTAAATTACCCTGTGTTATATATGCCAGCATGAATAGCTATAATTTTTTAGGGTTATGTCTTTTGATTATTACTCTGATTTATGCAAGATGTTTGAATGTCAGTGTTCTTCTTGCTGACTAAATGTACATTTTTTAAATAGAATTCTGAATATATGTTATGCCAGAGTCAGCTGAACTAGATGTGATGTCACTGTGTGCCAGAGCTGGGAGAATAAAATCCTCACTGCTGCTGTTTGTTTACTTTTCAGAGTCTGATGTGTAAGAGTAGAATTCTCATAGCAGCTTCCTGTTACTTTTAAAAATCTGCTATAAAAGCAGTTTCTGTGTCAGTTAATGGGCAGTAGTTCAGTTATTGTTTTCTTCCAGAGCTTTTGAGCAGTAGTAGTCCACTTGTTTCCACAGTCGTTCTTGTTGCTGAGGACAGACAACAGCCTGGAGTGTAGACATAATTACTCATCTTGCCTTGCAGAAGTAAGAATATAATCTTACCTTGCTGGGTTATTTAGATTAGATAGGGACAGTTAATCTTCAGATAATCAGGGAACTACAGCTAGTTAGAGGTTTTCTAAAATCAATGTGAGATCTGTCCTACAGTATTGTTTTCATATTTTCTGTGTGTGAAATTCTGTTTATTAGAATCTGTTGTTGTATTTGCATGACTACTACTGATTGCAGCTGGTTATTTAGTGAATACTTTTAATAAGTTGAGAGTGTTTATGCCTATTGTGATAACACCCGGGCCTCTCCGAAAAGCCTTACTGCTTGGGTCACATGCTACCATTTGTATCCATATCTATTTTACCCAGTTTAATTCAATAGCCATTTTGAAAGGTATTGTGTTATTTGACTGGTGGCAGCCATTACCTTGTAATTTGGTGAAAGGAACACAGCAGATAAATCTGTGTCAGTCTTCCCAAGAGTTTGTGTATGCGTGAATATCAGACATTTAAGAGTGAGTGTGCCAGATACCTAGAACTGGGGTACAGTGCTCTGCAGTAGTTAGTGTGGAGAATCATTTGGGGACCTGGAGCGAAGCATATAGTCCAGTGCCAAGTTTGGAGCCTGTTCCTGGTGTAGTCTTAGGGGAAAATGTGTATTTCTATCCCTGATTTTAGTGACACTCCCTTACTGGAGACCGTGGTGGTGATTGAGGCTCCTTAGTTACTGCCCTGGGGTAAAGACGGCTTGTCATAGAGAGAATCAAACATTTTTGCATCAGTATTGTTAATGTTCTTGTGGGGGTTGTGAAGTCTGAAACTGAAATGTCTCATTACTTATTAACTTCTCTCTCTAATGATTTTCAGTACAAAAGTATGGTGTTAATCTGAGCAGTACTTATGAGAGGTATGACTGTGTGAATCTTTGATGCCTGAGGCCTATTACCTGATTATGGACACACATACATCACATAAGTCTCTGCTGTTGCATGTTACAGTAATTTCTGTACAAATCACTCACATTTTGCTTGCTTACATTACCAAGTAACAACATGAAAGATATGTCATTCATTAGAATTATTAAATATTACACTCCAGGTTCAACAACACTTAGTAAATCCAGCAACAGTTTTAGTTCAGGGCTGACTCTGTCTGATGCTAAAAGTACACAGCCATTATCTGGGTAGGTAAAGTTTGTGAGCATTGCCTGGCATCAATGTTACTATATGTATGTGAATAGGAGGAAGGTTATAGCTCCTTAGGTGATGAGTGAGTGTGCTGTGCATTGCCTCTTATCCAGTGCAAGGGCATATTGAGCATGCCTATGGCCTACACTCACAGCAGCTGCTGGTTCCCCCTCTGACTCCTCACCTGCGTGTGGCTGTAGTGACCTTGCCATTGGTGTTGGGATGTATGCCCCTTCCCCTCGTTGATCCTGCTGATGTTTTCTCAGGATGATGATGTGAAGCATGGTACACAGTGAATATTTCAGTACATACAGGTAGATTGTACTGCAAGGCTCTCCCTGATATATCTAGGCACAGGAACTGCAATTTCAGCAGCCCAAACACACACTCCATGATATTTCTGGTTTGAGCGTGTCCTCATTATGACATTCTTCAGTGGGTGTGTGTGTGTGCATTTCTGATGGTCATCATCAGCTACAGCTCCAGTACATAATCTGCATCCTCAGTAAATGATCCTGTGGAATATCCCCCCTAGTGAATATCTGATACAGTTGGGAGGTGCCCCAAATATGTGAGTCATGGTAACTGTCTTGATTGCCAGCACACATGTTCAAGATGATTACCTTGGTATTACACATGCTTTGACAGTTAGTAGAGTAGAAGCCTTTTCTATTTATGTAGAGCCTTTCTGTTCCCCAGGTGATTCTTTAATTTCTATATGTGTGCTGTCTATGGCACCCGATTCTTCAGGATAGTGTGCTGCAGGGTAGAACTTTCTATTTGTGGCCCTGTCCATAGGAGTATGGGGAAAATATATGTGGTCACTGGCATGTTGTAGTATAGCATTCAGGAATTGACAGAGGACCCTGGATACTGATGCAGGTGACAGCCCCAGCATATCCCCTGATGGTCTCTAAAAGGTTCCTGTAGCTAAACTTCTAAATGCTACACATACCTTTGTCTCCATTGGTATGGATTCCCCTTGGTTTGCCCTGGGTCTGCGTTAAGGACAACAGAGGTTGCAGAGATCCTGTAGTGCATCTCTATCCATCCTGTAGCACTCTACAATTTCCACATCATGTAGATTGTGCTATGTTAAATGGGGTCTGAAAACTCTTCTCCTTCTTTGCATTGGTCTGTTATCAGTAGCAGCATAGACCTCAGCCTGTTGCACATACACATGAATTAAAACAACAGCAGCCACTAACATTGTTTCTGTGTAAACTCCTTTCTGTGGCTTTATTCCACTAGGTTTTGGAATTTGCAGGGAAAACCATCACTGAGTCAACACTGTTGCTTTATAGCTTGTTGAGTAACGCCTCAATCTTGGATTGGTTGATTAGCATGCAATTCAGCTGCTTATGCTCTAATTAGCTTGTCATGGCATTTACCTTGTTTGTGCTGCTCTACACACCATGTAGATCCACTTCCAGAATCTAAAACAGCATGCTACACACAGTGGAAACAGAATGTGTAGGCTTTATTGAATCTGGCTGAGTATTTGGATAGTTATATAACAGTATTCTTTATATACATGGAACATGTGAGGGATCATCAATTTTAGGGGTGTTGTGCAAATAATGTATAAGGAATACTTCAACATGGACTGATTTATAAATTCTGTTTTGCTATAATTTTTCTCACTGCACTGAATGACTTTGAAAAGAGTTAATGTGTTGATATTTTACAAGAAATTTTAGTTCTAACTTTTCTCTAAATGTCACAGATAACTTTTATACTACATTTAAGCCATCTTGAAATCATACAAAGTAGTATAAGCAGCCTAAGTTAACTGCATTGCACATCGCAAAGTCTTTATTTTAGTAATAATATGAAAATAATTATTTTTCATTTGATGATGGCATGTTTTTTCATGCACAGCCTCAAGTTTCACGAAGTTTCTGTCATGTTGGGCATCTAAAAAGCTGGCAACCATAATAACTGGCCAGATATTTTCTATAGTGATCTACTTATAAGTGGTATTTTCTGTAACTGCAGCAGTTTTATGCAAAGTAATGTTAATCTTATTCATAGAACGTCTGATTTGTCAAGTTCAAGGATTATAGTTTTGATGAAGTATATGTTGGAACATAAATTAATGGGGTAGTAATGCAACAGAAGTGGGAAAAGTAATGTATGAATGTATTTGTGCCTACGTTTAAAAAATCTACAAACATAAATTCAGGGAAAGATATTTGTATATTTTTACTGTGCTTATAAAATACTTTTGAGAAAAACAGCAAGTATATTAGCCCATTTCTCCAACATTCGAGACAGGAAAAAAATGTCCTATTGCTGTGACACTGGTGACTAGCAGAACAGGTTCTTTGAAGTGTTTAACAGTTCTTGGATTGCAGTGCTAGCTTTGACCCCTCTCAGGAAGAGTATGAGGCAGGGCCTGTCAGTGCTCATAGCACAGGAATACAAAATGATAATTCTTACAGAAGTCTGGAATTTAACTATTTTATTTGGCTGCAGTTGTGAAAGTGCTCAAAATGACTTATAAAAGGCCCTGAGAAAAATCTATATGATAGTCATTCAGGAATAAAATGCAATCACTCCTGGTGCAGAAGGTGTGCAAGATGAGATGAGACCAATACTACTGCTACTGTATCTCATTGGGATAGGAAAACATCATTACTTTTGTATGTTTAGCATGACTAATATAAAGGTGATTTAACGTGGATTCTGAGAAAGAGATAAGAAACCACTAAAGCAAGATGATGTTAATATGCCAGGACCCATGTCAACCATTTTGTGGGAAAAATTTAACATTTTATAAGAAGCACCTAGAGTTAATATACAATGAAAAATACCCCTTTTGAG
Source organism: Protopterus annectens (assembly GCF_019279795.1). Classification (NCBI taxonomy): domain Eukaryota; kingdom Metazoa; phylum Chordata; order Ceratodontiformes; family Protopteridae; genus Protopterus; species Protopterus annectens. The sequence continues at coordinate 1,434,302,590 of NC_056743.1, read as the reverse complement.
TTTCAATGTGGAATTTTCCTTTAATTTCAATAGTCTTTAGGCTCCCTTTACTCCATTTGTTAGCTCTGTGTTCAGCTGCTCAGCTGCTTGTACTCCTCAAAAAATCATAGCCAAAGACACAGGGTGAGCATAATAGTTAATATAAATTTTAGGTCACCACTATCAAAATAAAGAACTTCTTTTTCACTTTAATATCTAAATGTTATATAGACAAATAATATAGAAGATTTTGACTGGGTTTAAGAGCATAACCAGTTATGTTTCTGAGACATGGCTATCAAGGAGTTCACCTTGAGAGCAGAGCAAACTGAAGCTCATGAAGTGTATCTTGGCATCCATGTTAAGAGCACATAAGTAGTTAAGACTGGAGAAACCTGATCATAATTCTTTGTAGTACATGGAATTTCAGCTGCTCTGATCTAGTACAAGCTATAGAGAAAAAGTGTAGAAATGCAAACTATTTTACAGGTTTAAAATGCATAAAATACTTAGCACTGCAACAAAGATAGAATCCGGAAGCTAAGTTTACCTTTGATGTACTAGTCACTGCAGTTTACCTTTTTTGTGGTGCAGTGTGAAATGTTTTTCAGGTTTTTAAGAAGTTAATTTCCCCGCTGTTATTCTTTGGTGGATAACATATATGTTGTAGCATGAGAACTGAGAAAAAAAAAACAGCTTCAAAAGGTTCGTAATAAGACTTGTTATTCAGCTCTTTGATAACGCAGAGATGCATAATATGTTTTTCTTTTCCCAGTTTCAGAACATATTCTGTGCACTCCATGTGCTATGTAATAATAATAATGCATTGCATTCTGTTAATATTCTTCCTATGAAACTATACTTCAGTCTTAATTTCTAATTTGAGAAGCTTCAATTTAAAGGATAATTTTATCCTGGAACTCCAAGAAATGTGTTTTTTCATTGCTGCTTTGTATACTGGGCTATCATAATGCATTAAAATCCCGCTGAGTGCTTCTTAATATATTTTAATATATTTTTCCACAAAAATAAACATCATGGGGCCTACTATATTTACATAAATTTGTTTTACAGCATGGAGGTCTTGATTCTAGAATCTACTTTAAGTCCCTTTTGTAAGAATAACGCTAGGCATAAAGAAATTAGGTATTTTGTTTAACTCCCATATAAATAGCAGTTAGTACAGAGGATTAAGTCTATGAACTGTTAATGAACTACTGTTTATGGTTTGATTATCTCATCCTTCATTTGACTACTTTGAATACTGTGCGACCTTGAGCAAGTCACTTAACCAGGGATTACTTTGGGTAACTGGGGATTTGGGCTAGGCTTCTTAACTGTTTCTTTGACTGCATTCCTAGTAGCTACCTATGAACCTAAGTGGAATGGTATTAGTATGAGTCACAAGCATTTCATATAGCTTCTACACCCTGACTATGCTTTAGTTTTTGCTTGCATTAATCTTATTTGTGTTGTTGTTAGAGATGCTCTAAGCCATTCACAGTAGCTGTAAATCATGAACAAACTAAAGTAGCTGAACTGCATGTTTTTGCAAGGCTGTTGGTTTGTAGCCTTTAAAGTACTGAAAGATCCTTCCCCCAAACACTTCCTGAGGTATCAAAGCTATCATTCTAAACCAGGAGCTGTTAACTGGCATCTCTTTTACTTATAGTGTTCACCAGTGCCTACTAAGGAAATGTGTGTGTGTGTGTGTGTGTGTGTGTGTGTGTGTGTGTGTGTGTGTGTGTGTGTGTGTGTGTGTGTGCACATGCATGTGCATGCGTGTGTGTGTGTGTGTGTGTGTGTGAGTGAACGGGTTTTTCCTGGATGTTGGAGAAATGTGATGAATTTGCTTAAAGGTATTTTACTATTATCATTTCTGCCTTTATCTCTGTCATTACAATGAAGCACCTTGTAAAATATGTACAACCTTCTGTTCTTTCATTTGTATTATTATATTTTTTATTTTCTTACCAATGCACAAATATCCTCATACATTACATTTTCCTATTTCTGTTGTTTCCCATAAGGCAAAATCATTGCTACACACGTACTGTTTCTTTGCATAAATATGTTCATCTTCTTGTGCATTAGATGAATATGTTTGATGTGGATTCTTGTACTGTACATAATGTCTGATTTGTTTTTGCTTAATATATCTTATGCTTAATATTATGCTGCATATAATTTTTCAATTTTTGTTTAAACTTTCATGAAAGTTTCAATGATTGCCCAATATATGGAACTTTTCTCTCCAAGCCTTCACTGAACAGGGGTTTGCATTAAATACAGTCGGACTATCCCATTAAATAAAGGAAAAATGCATAAATAAATAAGTATTGTTACCTCTCTGAGTTCTTAACATTGCAGCATACTTATACTTCAGTCTGCACGTTTTTATAGTAGCTGCTGACATCAGAAAGACTGAGGATTGCCAGAGTAAGATAGCAAACAGTTCCTGATAGGAAATACTACAGATTTCCTCATGTCTATGGTATGGCATGGAGCCAGAGACAAATTCCTATACCAAAACACATGGGGAGTTAAGTTTAAAAAAGGTTTGTGAACTTTCCCTTCCTTTGATTCCAAGGCACAGAAATGAAAGTTCTTCCTGTTCTTGGTAAATAAACCATTCAGAAAATATATTTTGGGTAAAACAAACCTCAATATTAAGTTAAACTACAAGTGAGGGAGATTATTTCCTGCAATAAACTCTTGTCAGCCAGTTTAAGAGGGGCACTACCATGTCTTAACTCTTTTTTATGAGCCTGAGAAGGAAAAGTGTGTAGTCTAAATGAACTGCTCATCTGGCATCTTGTAGATGATGAGCGCTGCAGGTACTGTAATAACTGCCATATGATTGCCAAAATATATTATTATTTTAAATTATTCTCAGTGCCTAAGAGAAGTATAAATGCAGTCAAATGGCCGAGGCAAAACTCTTCAAATTCAACACTTCTAGAGATCATGTTGCAGTGTTAACAATGTGTTTAACTATACAAGCTCATTCCCTTAGGACAGGCTATTGAGGGGCTTACTACTGTTGCACTACAGTTGTATACCCATATTTCAGCCCATATGTCAACTAGATATTTGAATAAACTCAAACTTGATGCAAGTCTAGTATATAAAAGTAATATATTCCACAGGCTTGCTCTTCTAACTAAAGAGCTGTTTTAACATACTGCTAATATTAAGACTATTTTTTTAAATAAAAATGTCTTTATTAAATTATCACATATGATATAGGCAGTCTTACATTTGTAAAAACAACTGCAATTATTACAGCTATCCAAATAAAATAAATCTCTAGAGGTGCAGTCAGCATAAAATCTGGGAGTAAACTTCCTTTACTTACTGGATGTAAAAAAAACTTTACTGATAGATATGTATTTGCAAGCTCTACAGGACGGCAGGTAAAAGTGCCCATCCTAGTAGATAAAGAAATTCTATACATAGGGAAGACCAACCTCTCCCTAAAGGAAAGGCTTTTGGAACATGTCAGAGATATACAACTTAGATGTTTAAATAATGCTTTAGCCAAACATGTGGATGTTCACTGTACACATAGTTTTTCTTTTTTAGTTTTGTGAATGTTTAAGAATAGTTTTAGGGGAGGGAATATTGTTGACAAGGTACAGAGGGCATAGATTAACTGAATTGTTACACTGTGTGCACATAGACCTCCTGGGTTTAATGTTAGTATACCTTTAAGACCTATATTTATGACATGTAAATTAGCTCATTATGATGAGGGCTATTTATTATTTATTTGAATTGAGTTTTAATATGTATTTTATCTTGGTCTGATGAAGTGCATTACCTGCATGAAAGTGCTTACCAGTCTTTTATTATGTTTGAATAAAATTGTTTTTTTATTGGCCATGGATGGCCGGTTTTCTTTGTTTTAATTTACTGAATGTTTTTTGGATGAACTTTCCATTGATCTGAGAGGTTTATTTTGTTCCTTTTGAATACAAATGCATGCCATTGTAATCCTCCCCCCTTGCCAGTAGCCCATTAACATTGCGCATCTGCCATTATTGTCTTTTTTCCCTCTTCTGTCACTATTAGAGCTCCTCTTGCAATTAATATAAGTACTTTTTTTCCTTTGCACCAGGTATTCCACTGAATAACCTTCCTGATAACCATTTTTTTATCAAATTCACATGTTCAGTTCTTTCCAGGCGTGTCTCCTGTAGCATAACTATTTGCAGTCTACATTTTTAATATAATTCACTATTCTTTCTTTTTTGTATTTATCTGTGAGACCATCCAGATTGAAAGACATTACAGAAAGCATACTTTTTTTATATAGTTATTATTCTCACCTTTTACGTATAACTGCTTTTTTTGTTTTGTTGAATGTCTAGTTCCAACTTTTATGTTACATGTATATATTGTTTGACAGCTTTGTGTTTTATATCAGTTGTTTCTTACCATATCCACCTGAGTCTATGTCACATCTTACAAAAGTGTTTGTTTTACTGAAAGCCCTCAAAAGAAAAAAAACACCCCCAAAAACCTAACAATAATAACACACAAAACTATGTACATCTACAAAATTTGAAGTTTTACCTTCCTAATAAGAACAAAAGTTCTAAACTGATAGCCACACAGATAGACTAGGGTTAACCAAAAAGAAAGGTAATTCATTCTAAGATGCATGGCACAGTCTGTGCTTTTAGTAAGTGATGTTTGGTTTTGTCTTATCTTTATAGCTCTCCCAACTGGGAAACATTTGAATGCTTTCAGTAAACACTTTCTCCAAGCAATTTCTCTTTCTGATTGTCTTCTAGGGACATGTAAACCAGACACAAAACTGCTAAGGATACATCATTTACCAAAAAAAAAACTTTATAATATTCAATATTCTTTTTCATTTAGTTGCTTTCTGTTAACATTTATTACTGGATAAAGGCAAGGGCCTAGACCTAGTCATTCCCCTATGCAAGCATGAGAAAAAGCACACTATTTTTTTCATTTGTCATACTCTCTTAACCAGAACCTTCCTACCCCCCTTTTTTACTTTTACTTTGCAATGCCTACATTTCTTAAAACAGAACAAGGAAAAAGAGAGAAGAAGGGAGGAAAAGAAAGAAAAAAATCACCTGTTTATATTAGTATCCCCATTACATTTAAAAAAGACTGAAACGCTTTACTTCATAGCTTGCAAAGAAAGTAAGTCATACACCATTAATGTAGTACCATTAAGAACTTTGTTTTGCTGACAGTTAACTTTCTCACTCCTCTTCCCCTCTTTCAAGTATTTTTCTGAACATTTATGACATGATGTAGGGCATATGTTTTAGAGTCCCCTACAAGTTTAACAAAGTCCATGAAAATCCAATATTTTCAAATCCTCTTGTTCTGCCATGTTTAGAAGTAAAATTATTGCTTTTTAAGCCCACATTTGTCAGTTTCCAAGTTACTAATTTTATTCTCTGAACATGAATAACACGAAGCAGGGCATATGCTTTAAAGTCCCCTACAAGTTTAACAAAGTCCAAGGAAGTCCAATATTTTCAGATTTTCTTGTTATGTCATGTTTCACAAATATAATTATTGCTTTATCACCCCATGTTTGTCAATTTTGAAGTTACTAGCTTTATTCCTGTTTATCACCATCTCCCATATCCTGTCTGTTTCATTTCCAACGTATTCTTGATTTTAGTTGACTCTTATTTTCTTCTTTCTCTCAGGCATTTTCTGTTAAAACATTGGAAAAGATTTCATGGACTCAGTCTCTCTGTAGTCCTTTTCACCAGAAGGACACAAAGCAGAACTTCCTTCTATTTCACAGCTCACCTTTTGTTGTACAAACTTTTGTATTCCCTCCTTAGCTTGTACTTCAACAAAAATTATTCTTTCCCTCAAGGGAAAAGTATTTTGAAGACAGATGGGTACAGCAGTTTGAATCTCACACCTGCTTCTTGACATTCCCTAAATAATGGAATATATTTATTCCTCTTCTGCCTAGTGTACAATGAGTACTGATTCTCCACAAACACTCTGCTGTCTCCCAATTTTAGTATCTTGTCTTTCTTCCACAGTTTTGTTAGAATCAACTCCTTCTGCCAATAAGACTGCATTTTAAGTATTAAAAGTCTAGGTTGTTTTCTAGTAACCAGATATGGAGCATACACACAATGTGCCTTTTCAATTAACAATTCCTGTTGTGGAATATCAGTCTAGTTGCTTATTTGTGCTTTCATCAAATTAATACAGTCTGTTCCTTCCAGCTTCTCTGGTACAGCAGAAAACATCAGGTTTTCCCTATATGCGCTGTCCTCTAACTCTATTATTTTTTAAACATCTCTTCTTGTGCAGTCTCTTATTCAGCCAACCTTTTCTTCATTTCAATCTCTGAGTTTTGCAGTTCTGTCACCTTATCTGAATATTTGTTTAAAGGTTCTTCCATTTTTTGCAGCTTTTTATTGTTTGTGTTGATATACTCCATCAGTGTTTTGTTTATTGTAACCATTTCCATATGTGGCTGCTTTATACTTTCCACCAGGTTACTGGAAGTCATGTCCGGAACTTGCACTGCTTCTTGCTGAACAGCTGCAGTACTTCTCCCAGTCTATGTTTTTTCTTCACCTTTTGTAGCTGATTTTCCTCCAGGTACTTTATATTTCTTTCTTCCTGGCATCCAGGCAGTGCATTTACTAGTCAGTTACTGAAATTTAACCAGAATTCTAGGTCCACTGTCTTTCTCTGCTAAGTTTCTGTTTTCAGACTACAAGAGCCAGAACTAAACTATTACTCAATGTCCAGCATTCTTGGAAGTCTTGACAACAAGGCAATTATAGTTCCTTGTACCAATATGATGTGCTCCCAGTGACACTCCTATACATGAAGCCAGTTCTTATTTAGTGATGCATTTATACATTAAAATTAAATCTTCTAAAAAAATCTGTAAAGAGTTAAATGTAGACCCAATGTTATTAATTTCTCCTTATAACACAGTATGCACGCTCCTATTATTTGTCTAATAAAGCTTTTCTGGATTCTTTGCAGCTTCACTTTTTAATTATTGTAAATGAAAGCTGCCCTACTTAACCCAATTATTGATTTAATCAATGGAATAATCATTTTTCCTTACATGTTATCATTCACATTATGTCTCTCAATATGCTTCAAGTTCTTTTTATTAAAGCGTTCGCATTACCATCAACTTTAAGTTGTCTGCCTATAATTATATTCAGATCCCTGTCTTATTTCCTGCATGACAAGATATGGTGATCAGTACCATAAGGATATTTTGGATTGGCACAAAACAAAAAGCATTGAAACTCTATTTATTGGTGTTAAACAGAGCTGAATTGTTTTCAGACCATTAAGAATGTCCATCTGGGTAATGTTGTGATCTTTCTTGCTTTACTAATCAATAACCTGGGTAATGTTGTGATCTTTCTTGCTTTACTAATCAATAACTTCAAGTAACTAGCACATTTACTGACTCAGATGCCTTTTCCACTATTGAACATAAACATAATTATGTTGAGTTAGAAGGGTCAAAGTGCAGATCCTTGAGGTACTCCTCTGTGGATGTATATTCTTTTTGAATAAAGAATTTTAACCTCCTCCTACATTTTCTGCATTGCAACCAGATACTGACCCAGTTAACAATAAAACTATTTACATTTAGGCTATCATTAATTTATAATCTACTATTCTGGGGAAAAGAATCAAATGCTTTTTACAGGTCTAAGTATATGATGTGTGAACAGAGAAGCCCATGTTTATGTCACAAACCAGGTTAGCATTGAACTGTAACATGTTAGTTTGACAGCAATCTTTCTGCACAGAATCTATATTGATTCATATCTAGTCCTAGCCTAAAGGCCTATGGTGCTTTGTTTAAAATAATTTTCTCATAACTGTTACCTAGTATGCTGGTTAAACTGATGGGTCTACATTTGTCAACAGCTGTGACATTGATATCATTATGGCCTCCTTGCAGACCTTAGGGACAAATCCCTGATACAGACTCTGCTGGAACATATGGACTAGGCTTTATATCAGCTTGGTGCTTTTTAAAATAAAATAAGCATTTAGTTAATCTAGACCAGCTGCAGCACCATCCTTAATCCCCTTTAACAGTAGCTCCATACCATCTGTAGGTATTAAGTGCATTTGTCAATTGATTGGTATGCGCTCTTCCACTCATCTTTAAGATTCCTCATACTTTTACTAAAGAAATGTATAAAAAATATATATGTCAACTATTTTTTGTTCCTACCACAACTGATTTCTTAATGAAACATGATTAATATTGAGCTATCTCTTCTATATGGCCTGAGATGTTTAAAAATGCCTTGCTGTTCACACCTTTAGTTTTGGCTAAATTTTTCTTACAACTTCTTGCCATCCCAATACTCGATTTCAAGGATGCTTTAGAGGAAGACAGTTTCTCTTTATTTGCCATGTTTTTTTTTTCATAAGTGTACATGCATACTTTTTCTTTTCAGCCAATTTTTCAAGATTACTCTTCCACCATGGAGGGTTCTGTTTCTTACCCTGGTGCCTAGTGAAAAATTGAACTTCTTTCTTAATTACAAAGTTTAAAAATGCTTAAAAGTTGCCCCCAATTACTTGCAATATTATTACTTGATAATTCTGCTTTCCAGTTACATTTATCCTGTAGTGCTACAAATGAGTCACATTATAGGTATACCATCACAACCATATGCGTAGGTTCTAAATTACCCCCCCCCAAAAAAAACTCATACTATAATCCATCCACAACTCCTTTTTCCCATTTTTGCACATGGGTTGGGGTGTCACTTCAACAGTGACAATCATCTACAGCCAAGATTTACACTACCAGGTGGCTAGCCCTCCCATTGTAGTTCTTCCACACCTCACTCACACTCATACCTATGGCCAGTTTAGTGTGTCTAATCCACCTACTGCATGTCTTTGGAATGTGAGAGAAAACTGGAGCACACAGAGGAAACCCATGCGAACAGAGGGTGGGCATGCAGACTCCACACAGAAGACATCCCAGCCAAGAATCGAACCAGGGAACCTCTTGTTGTGGAGTGACAATGCTATCTGTTGTGCCACAACCAAGACTACAATGAACTTCAGATATGTAACACAAAGACTTCTTGTTGTCCCTAGCACATCCCAAATACAAATTTACTGCATCAATACTGTAAATTGAGTTTAAAATATAAAACTGGGGGACTAAAAATAACTTGATTTAATACACCGACTCTTGTGGCTTGCACTGTGACCTTGCAATCTCCAAAATATGCAGCTCATTGCTGACTGTAATTCTCAGTTATGTACCTCAAAGGTCTCTGCAAGAAGGACGTTACTGTAATCTGTGCACCAGAGCCAAAAATCAAAGATGTAGCTACTAATTTTAATAGAATGTAGGACAAGTTCAGTGTTGTCAAAATTCATGTTGGTGTGTGCAGTCTGAGATGGTCTTCTCTTCTAGAGCTACAGAATGATGTTGGAGGATAAGACATTCTAAACTTTCTGACAATCAAGAATGGACTACAACTACTTAGTAAATATAATCTTCACCCATATTGGTCTCTGATTTTATATAGACCTTCATTTTGGATGCCTGTTGGCCTGGTCTGAGAGCTACATTTATCCGTACTGCCTTGTAACTGATAGGCTGCACCTGTCACCTTGGAAAGGGCAGGTACTGAATAAGAATTTTTCAGTCCCAATGGTTTCCTTTTTAGATCTAAACAAATTCCAGACAAAGAAAATATGAGAAAAAGATGAGCAAAAGATTAGAGGTGAATGCAATCTTATCAAGTGGAAACAGCTTCAGCACTAAGGTAGGTAATGTAAAGAGACTCCTCTGCTTGAAGAATATTAAAATCAGTACTGTAACATCCCTCCTCTGTGTCAGTGATCAATGACCTCAATCCTTACCACTGACAGCAGTAAGGAACATTCGTTGTGAGAAAAATAGACACACACAGTATTTTCAGATGCAGCTCTCTGTACCAAGTACAATTTCCCTTGAGAGCACATAGGAAATGCAAACTCCAGTCCTGAGGCTGGGCTTTCTTTCCAGGCCTCATATAAGATGCCCACTGATCACTACAGAGCTGAGTCCTTAACTGGGTGTTACAAGCCAAGTCCTCTACCACCCTCTCTCTGAAATCAGTGATCTCAGTGTCCCTGTTCAAAGTAGGTGTCAAACACACTATCTTTGAGATTTGATTTTCACACACAGACACACACACCTGGAAAAGGCTGGCACAACTTACCCAGTCTGTCACCTTCACCCAGACTAAAAGGTAGAGTTACTGCCCCCAGAATATCCAAAGCCAGTTACTTTAAGGCTGTTACCAGGGTACCCAATTACACTTAGTTAAATTAATACTTATACAAATGGTAGTGTTTAACCAAGCAGCAAGACTTTCAGAAATGTGGAGCCACAATGTCACTAAATAAATGCAGTACTCTCAAAAGGTTAAACATTTTCAAAAAGACCAGCCACAATGAAAGGTTTAGATATATTTAATAAATAAACAAGAAAACATGAAAATACTGAATATCTATTTGCAATAAACACCAGGGTTTCAATCACAGAAAATATAAAAAAAATATAGATGGAAAGACTCAGACAGATACAGAAAAAAAACATTTAGCTAATCTCACTATATTTTTCCTAACTGACTGAAGCATTACTGTTCCCCAGTTACTTACTAAACAAGGACAAGATGAATATGGATGAGTGTCTTATTAGGTCCAAAAACAGGGTGCACCCCTCACATCTCTCACTATTATTCAAACACAATTTCAGTGCTGGCTACAGAATGACATCACATCTGGTCACCTGAGTCTGTGGTTCCCACACTACCCTTTCACTAGAAACTAAGCCAGTATCTGGTACTGATGTGTTACAATACACACACATATAACTTTAGCTAAGGTTTATTACTGCATCTGGAAACTGTAAATCAATTCCATCACATCCACCCTTCCTGCAGAAACTAACAAGCCATTCTGTGGCACCCTAGGTTTGCAATTAGTTCACCACTATGGACAATAAAGCAGGATCCCAGCCCAGGCTTTTCACATACATTGTGTGTGTCTGGCTGCATTCAGACTTGTGAGATAAAATCTTTATGGTCTAAACCATGTCATTTAATTTCTGGCTATTTTTCTTAAGGTTAGCTGAGCTTAACCCCTTCCCTTCCAGTATCCTCTGTTAACTCATTCACTCCAATGGAGTTCAGGAAGTTTGCACTTCAACTTCCAATGGGCGGAGGCTAAGCCTTTTGACAAAATCAAATGATGTCCTCACATTTCAAATAAATGTTCATATTTCTGGAACCATAACAGTTATGAAAGAAGTAAAAATGACAAACTCTTCAGCACAAACTATTTCTACCGTGGTAGTATTTTTTAGGTTCTAGGTCTTAAACTGAATTTTATAACTCATAGTAAACACAGTAACTATTCCATTTGTAATATTTTATAAACAACTTACACTGTCTCTGCAACTACTCAAGTTACTCACATACTGTCAGCAGTACTTTATTCATCTAGCTGAGAGCTTTCATATGAGGCTAAGGAATTCTGTCTGTGTTACATGGTTGTTGAGATGTCTAGAAAAGTATGAAACTTGTATTTATATAAATTAATATCATAAAAACAACAGTTAATATTGATTTACCTGCACTAGACAGAGGTCAAATATTAATGCAGTTGTGTTAGCCATTGTGTAAGGTTTAAGATAAAATCTTTTAAAACCTTGTACATAGCATACTTTTAGAATTATATTGATGCAAATATGAACAAGCAATATTTGATGCCTAGAGGCATCAGTAGGAGTTAACTGCAGATGCATCTGGAGGCATCACTCTGATATGAGTTAAATATATATGCACATCACCAGTTACAGCAATGCCATACATGTACATTTCTTTTCTGTCAAGCAGGACCCACTGTTCATACATTTTTAGCACAAGCAACTTTACAAATACATTTTTAACACAAGCATCTGTACAAATCAGTTTGATATTCAAATGACATATAATTCTTAAAAAAACAAACTCCAGCTAGCTATGCTGGCATATGTTACTCATGCACTAACCTACTCTCCCTGGCACAGCTGGCACTACCTCACATCATCACAAGTACCATAATATTAATTTGTGCCAAAGAGAAAAATTGTCCCATAAATCCCAGGATTTAGACTCAATGAGCAAAGATGAAGTATTTCAATGTTTATCTAGGATTACTTCAGTGGTATCCATATAGAAAACAACTTTGAACTTGAGTTCATATTTATAAAAATTACAGCAAAGAAATCCTGATATAACATCTTTGGGTGTTACAAAACATGTGTCAATAAATGAGCATAACATTTTCCTGATAAGCCTTCTAGAGCTACAAATGGAAGTTAAATTATTCATGGGAGATTTCAGTTATTGGCCTATAGGCTACATTATTCATAGGTTCACATGTTGTTGCAAGGTTAACAAACACTAGGGCCCTTACAAACATAGCTGTCTACCCTAAACCATTTGGGTCCCTGGGTATAATGGGTAACTATATGGGGGGAATGTTAGTATGGATGTAACTAAGGATTTGTAGGGAGGTGTTAATTAGGATAATTTTTTTTTTATTGACAGCTTCTGTCCATAAGGGACATGGGGGCCATACTATGGTAAATTTATGATTTCCCATTCAGTTGCCAAGGCTTCATTCTGTTTTACATGAATGGGAGCCTGTTCCATAGTGTGGGGATCCTTTGGAATGCATATCTGTCCCTCAAGCACATTCTGTTTATGTCACAAGCAAAGTTCAGATCCCTAGATCTAGTGTATCTGGCATTGTTTGTTTTGCACATGTGCAAAAGATCTATCAGGGCTGGGACTGAGAAAGCCCTGTAAGCTAGGCAAAGATCCCCTGTCAGCAGCCTGTAGGAGACTGAATACAGTGACAACACCTTTAAACAATTAGTATAGGATAGGGTATTCATACCCTGAATTCTCTTGGTGAGAAACCTTTGTGGGTGTTCCAACTGTTGGAAGTGTCTGGTTAGATACATGCTAAAGGCGGCATTGTATTCAATGACAGATCTGATAAGAGTCAAGCAGAATGGTACTATAACTTCCTTGGGCTTGAATGCCATACCCTTAACTATAACTTGGGCAACATAGAATGATTTTCTTATTATCTTATCTATGTGTTAATCAAAGGCCACATTGCTGTCTACATGTTTACATATGTTCCCAGATGCCTTACTACTAGGTTGACTCTTAGCAGTGTTTTTATCACTGTAGTGATTAACTTGGGTTGACAGTTTCCCAAAGGACATTATAATGCATTTTTTAGCACTGAGTATTAGGCCATGGTTTTGGCACCACTCATTTATCTGTGTTAAACCCTCTTGCAAGATGTTGGTGTCGGGGGTTGGGGGCAGCCCGATTTACAGATATCTGCGAACTTAGTAAGCCAAAGATCTTTAACATTAGCCTTGACTTCCAAGAAATAGATGCCAGACAGGAGTGGTGACAGCACAGAGACCTGAGGTACTCTGCTGGTGACTGGTGTCTAAGTCGAGGTGGCCTCACCAATCATAACTTCTTGGGTCCTGTCTGTGAGCCAACCAGTTACAATGTCTGAGTGAGATAATGTATCAACTGCCTTGGCCAAGTCAAGATAAACAGTGTGCACTGTTTTACTCTTATCCATTGCCTTGGTGACCCTATCAAAGAAGCTAACTAGGTTAAGTAAGTATGACCTTCCCTTAACAAGGCCAAACTGGTATAGGTCCTGTGTCTGCAGGTTGCCAATGTCTTTGTTTATCATTTCCATGATAATTCATTCCATGGCTTTGCATATTAGACTTGTTAGACTGATGGGTCTTTTGGTCCCTAGGTCGGTTGATGAACCGCCCTTATGGAGGGGAATGACTGTTGTGGTCTTCCATTCACTTGGAACATAGACCGTTCCAAGGCTGTAGTTGAAGAGTGCCTCAAGTGGTCCTGATAAGTCATTTCTTAGACCATTCAGGAGGCAACTGAGGATGCTGAATGGACTTTCGTGAGTACCATCTGCATCTGGCCCCTGGTAATAGTTGGGGGATGTACATTGGAGGGGATTTCACCTGGTGCAGTTGGTGGGGGAGTGGGGCATGAAATTTATTAACTAATAGATTTGCTGTGTTACCCTGATTGGTGAAGGTAGTACCATTCACCACCAGTTCAGCACACTGCTGGGTGCTGCCTTTAAGGTTCCAGCTTACCTCTCAACCTGTTAGCACAAGAAATCTGGATGAAGCCTAAAAGAATGGGTTATCAAAGACCAAAAAATAAGGACAGATTTTAAATATTGCTCTTATAAATTTAGAAAGTTGCTTGAATAACAGGATTTATGCTAGCATACATTTTCTGAATGGTATAAAGTCTGAAACTCAAACTCGTGTCAATATGTAGTGACTTCAAACATTAGTGATTTGCCAGAAAGCCACAAATGTTATGTGGAAAAGACCAAAAATATAAGGCAAAAATCTGGACATTCTGTGAAAATGTGGACAGTTGAGAGATATGGGTTCTGGACATAGCTGAAGAAGGCCTTGTGATTGTCCTTAGCCTGCAAAGCTATCCTGTCCTTAGAGATTGCCTTGTTGGACTTTATTTCTCCTCTTATTTTCTTGTTTAGTTGCATAAGAGAGCACTTGTCTTTAAGGGAGTTGCTCTTCCTGATTCTAGCCATGAGTTTTTTTTATTTTATTATATACTCACTTTATGTGAGGATTCCATCAGTGGAGTTTGCTTTTTGTGTTTGTTTTGGGTTTATTTCTGGTAGGTATAGCAGCCTGTATGCAGCCATTTACTTGTTTGTATATTCTGCATAGATAGCTCTGGTGTTGTGGTTGGGAGACCCTTGAATTTTGACAAACTGTCACTTAATAGCATGTAGTTTGCCTTAGAATAGTTCTTAACTGCTACTGTTTTAGCTGGATTTTCTGGGCTAATTTTTACTTCATAGGAGACAGCTTTGTGATCCAACCTCACTAGTGAGGATGTGACATGGTGTGGAGTGGGGTGTGTGCAATACTCTCACATGTTGGTGAGTACCAGATCCCTTGGTTGGAACATACACTGTTCATCTGTTCCGTGGAGTTTGTGTTAATAAAGTCTAATAAGCATTCTGCCTGTGAGTTTGAGGCAGTATATGTTTCCCAGTCTATAGGGGGTATTAAAGTCACCCATGAATATGGTTTTTGGTTGGATGGTGAGTGCCTCTAGTACATTTAGGTAAGAGTCGTGAGATTCTAGAGACATAGATGAAGACCTGTAGCTTGCCATGATATGGTGAGGGACCTTATCTGTGGTGACTTGCATGTGGATGAGCTCCATGATATCATCCTGTATAGCCATCATGGAAGTATGTTTGTTGCTAATGTAAATTGAGACACTTCCACTTTTGGCCCCAGTTTGTCCTGCTGTTGGTCTAATTGTGTTAAAGGCACTATAGTCTTGCGCTGCCAGAATGGTTTATGGTTTTAAACCAAGTCTCAGTCACAGCACAGATGTCTACATTCTCCAGAGTAAGGGGGGCTTGAAGGGTGTGGAGTTTTTGTTTAGGCTCCTAGAACTGAGCAGCAACATCTTTAAGCTGCTTTGTAGACTTTTTCAGAATGTTGGACATTTTGTATTTTTGGCATTGCCTAAAAGGGCTCTATGGGGGTGGAGAAGAGTTTGAGCCAATATCCTAAGTCTTATGGGGGACAGGTGCAGCCTATTCTTGGCAAAGCAACATGGTATTTTAACCATGTCCTTCATGCTGACAGATATTGGATTCCCCTGAAGTGACTCCAGAGCTAAGCCAGTTATTAAAATCAATCATTTTATGTTTATACTGTGGCATCATTCTTCGTACAAATACAATGCTACTCAATACCTATCTGTGACACATACTGCTAGAGAGCCAGTTTGTCTCTTTTCATATAGTCCAGTGAGGTAAGTCTCACATCATTTACACCTGCATGGGTTATGATAGAATCCCATTGGTACCTGTGATGCAATGACTTGAGTATGTGCATGATATTGTGGATCCTGGCTCCAGATAAGTAACTAGCCCTTATCTTCTCCTTGTGTAGCCTGGCGAGTGGGACATCTGTGTGACACACAATGGAGTCCCCAGTGACAAGAGTATTAGGTAAAGTATATGCTTGCCTTATGGACTCTACTGTTGCGGGATCATTGGGTACAAGCTTTTGTGAGATGTTTGGTGTTGCTTTTGGTGTGCATTTAAGTGATTGTTGAGCACTGTTGCCATTATATGGCTTTGGAGAATTTTGAGATTTGGAAAGTTTCTTTTAAGCACCTCAGCTTAAGACAATCAGTGTGTGTGGTAAGTGGACTGTGTGTGAGAGATATAATCTGGGTATGCCTGACAACTTTGGTAGAATGCAATATTTTTGCCTCAAAGGAAGTTGTGTATTTACATCTGTTGCATACCATGTTATTTTCTTTAATGATTAACTGGTTGTTTGAAAACATTGCTACATTGCCTTAGGATGCCCACATCTACCAGACTGCCACAGACACAATTGGAAGTTACATATCTATGTTGCCCAGACATGGAATACAGTGGGCTGTTTAGGAATTGTGCTTTAAGAAGGGTTTCCTGGGTTAGTTCTCTGGTAGTGCTATTTGATGCTCAAGTTAGCTGCTCTAAGCTCAGTTCTGCACAATGCCACACAGGTTGACAGGTTTTGGACCTAATCGTAACTTTCTATGGAGATTTTACTGTCTTGGCATTTGCTACTATACAGGGCACTGATAACCACTGCTGCTCAGTGAGCAACTTCGCACAAACTTGCTTGATTTAGAGTAGAGCAAAAAAGCTTGAAAGCTGGCTCTTATATTCTTTAGTCAATAAAGGACCACAGTTTCAGCTTCCTGGTGTGCTTCCCAACTCAAACAGACCGGGTAAACAATTTCTGCCACAAAATGGTTGACCGTCACATTTCTTAATGTAAAAAGCACAGCAAAAGTAGCTCTCAAGTGCAGATTAAACAACAAACAACTAAGTCCCTGGCTAATCTGCCCTTCTGCAAGGCGATTAGGAGGCAAACAGAACTAGAAAAGCCAATAAGAGAAATTACTATTTTTGCTACAAAATAAAATAAATATTTAAAAATTGCTCAAAAACAGCAGTGATCATCATTGTATAAAGCAAGTCCAAGTGTGATAAATCAAGAAAATATGTTTAGCTTGGATGGCTCTGGATGCAGTTGAAACATTTAAAAACTAGCAGAGTTCACTGTAAATGAACAAATAACCTTGAAAACTTCCCTGATTTATAGCAGAGAAAAAAAATGGAAAACTGACTCCTATGCCCTCTAGCCAATAAACAAGTGCACTTTGTGCTTCCCAACTCAGAGACCAGGTAAACTCCTTCTACCACAAAGTGGATGATGCTGGAGTTTCTTAATGTAAATCACAGCAAAAGCCACTATGAAGTGAAGATTTTTGTACAGCTTATAAATGTTTCCACTTATTTGATTTCATATATTTAAATAATTTGTAACAAATAGAATCAGACCCTACTGGGGGAGCAAAATTGTAGATACTGTACCAGCAAACATTTCTCTTTCCCCTAACAACAGACACAGATTGTGGTACTGTAATTTAGGAATAGGAAAAAAATACCGATTAGCACATTAGCCATCTTAGATTATCTTAAAAGAAGTGATATAGCAGAAAAACAATTACTTTGAATATAGAATGGCAATCTAACCTTAATGATGCAAATGAAACTGCTGAGGAAAATGATAATGCTGTGATATGATTAAAAAGTGCATTCAAAACTTCATATCGGTATAGTATAACTGCCACAAAAATCTCAGAACCATGCTTATAGTGAAATAACAATATCAACAAATTGTAACAGGAAGAACAGACACTTCACAATTTCTAAAAAAAAAAAAAATCTAACCCTAATAACAAACTGAAACTAAACAGACCTCAAAACTATTGCAAATGTATGTCAGTCTTACCTACAAAATAAACCTGATATCTAAAGTTGAATGCAACAAATTCTTATGTAACTCTTTGAGACTAAAGTTAAAAAATGTGCATGTAGTACTCCATCCATAAGTAATGACATGATTTCTTATTCACAGTACAACGCAAGTATACTGGTAAACAGGCTCAGTGATAATTTTAAGAAATTCTGGTCTACAGTGTATCTAGGGATAACATGTAAGATATATAATTTGCCTTTGTATGTGATGTTTGTCTTTTGAAGTGTGTTGGATCTCTGTCTTCTCTTGTGAATGTAAAAAGAAAGAATGAAATATCAGGAACTGTCTTTCTTTTAAGGTGAAAAGTGCTATAATCTTTGGTGGGCTTAATGGCTTGCATATCACTAAGCCATGTTGTTTTACTGAGGGAAAGGAATCTGACTTAGATGTCTGTCAATTTCCATCACGACTAGTAAAAGAAGGTACAGTTATGTAAGTAAATTATCATAATTGTAGATGTTTGAATGATCACTGCTGCAGTGACCTTAATTATATGGGTTATATCCTCCACAGAATATAACAGACAGACAGCTTCCAAAGCTTCAAGAGCACCTTCCACACACACATACCATTACTCAGCTGAAGTAGAGCTTTAGAAAAAGAGTGGTTTGGGTACCAAGCCCTTCAGAACTTTCATGCCATATGAGAGAGGGAGGCTAGAGCTCTATAAAGGTCAATGCTGGGAAACAACATTTAGAAGTCCTCACTCTGGGAACTAAAAACATGCAAAAACAAGGGGAGTGGTGTGAAGGACAGGCTACTGCAGCAGTAATCATTCAAACATATACTGTAATGGTAAGTTTACTTACACAACTGTACTAGGTTCATCATATTGATCACTGTTGCAGTAGCCAAAGCTATATGCATTGACCACCATAGGTAAGACTGACTGGGAGGAGAAGGATGAGGGTCCAGGAGCCCCTGGAGAATGGTCCTAGTAAACCATGTGCTAGATATGGAAAAGGAACCTATTTAGTAGTGCTTTGTAGAGGTATGTACATAGGACCAAATTGCTGCTCATAGAATCCAACCCTTTCCAAAAAGCCACAGATGAAGCCAAGGCCCTAGTAGAAAGAGCCTTGACCCTGCCTGGAATCATCTTGTTGGGGTGAGTATAATAACATTTAATAGCATTAGACAACTATTTGGAAATAGTCTGCTTTGACACAGGTTTACCTTTCTTATTATTCTCACAAGAAATGCAGAGCTCTAAAATATTTAGTTCTTCCAAGATAGTACCTGAGCTTTCTGTGGACATCCAAGGTATGGAGTATCCTTTCTCCTTCGTTTTTAGGTTCTTGAAAGAAGACAGGGAGATGGATAGCTTTGCTCAAAATAAACTTGGATGCCACTTAAGTAAATAAAAGATTAGTTCTTAAGGAAACCCTACTTTATGGAAAATGAGATAAGATTGACCCAACATAACAGCCTGTGACCCAGATCATCATCTTCGGAGGCTGGAGCACTCAGTACCACTGTTTTTCATATTAAGAACGTCAAATCAGC
Source organism: Protopterus annectens (assembly GCF_019279795.1). NCBI lineage: Eukaryota > Metazoa > Chordata > Ceratodontiformes > Protopteridae > Protopterus > Protopterus annectens. The sequence goes on along the minus strand of NC_056743.1, from coordinate 1,434,283,071 downwards.
TTGATGAGCTAGATCAACTGTAACAAGATTTAATTTTTCAAGTCAAAATTAAGATCCCTAGGAGGAGCCAACAGTTTTCATGGAGGCTTGGTCTGTAACACCCCCTTTAAAACCATTGTCTTCCCTCAAGACTGCGTCTACCTTTACTGATACTGCTCCAACTCCTGGAATTATGCCTGTGCTCTATTGTATATCCAGTTTACACTAAAAGTATGTTCTAAGCTCATCCCACAAAGTAGTCTTACATTGTCTACTGTACAGGATACCTGCATACCACTGAGAGCCCCCCCCCCAATACTCACCTGATTAGAAACCTCATACCACTAAGAGCCCCCCCCCCATACTCACCTGTTTAGAAACCTTGCCTCTGTCTTGCTCTGCCATCTATAAGTTAGTCACTACCCTAGTGTCAACTCTCTCTTAGTTAACTATACTCTTTTTGTTTTTCTGTTTTCCTTTTAACTGTTTTTATCTTACTGCAAATACCTGTGTATACCTTGCTATTATATCTCTTCCTTCTCTTTCTACACCTCCCCACCTGTTCTACTTACCTGCTTACTCTCACTGGGTGCTCCTCACTCTTTCCTTCTTGGCCTGCTGATTGCTTCTTGTGGTGACTCTTCCTGGCCCAGAATACCTGTTTCCTCTCCTGTCTATCTCACTCTGCATATACTACATTTCCCTGCATCCCCCTCTCCCTTCCTGTCTACCACACTCTGCATACACTACATTTCCCTGCATCCCACTCTTTCTCTCTCAACCTTAATCCTCTGGGGCATTTTTAAACTGTTAGTGTTTCTGCGCCATTTTGTTTTCCTCTTCCTACTAGTCTGTGGCTTCATGTCAGTGGTTTGCAGGTCCCTAATATTACTGATGTAAACAGCGTTTCACTTGTACTCAGCATGTAAACTGCATTTACTTCACCTGGAAGAGCTTTGTATGCTGTTGCAACTTATTTGTGGGAGTTTGGTAAACACCTTTTCAAATATTTGCGAAGTCATGGCTTGGCTGAGTTATTGTCTCATGTCACACAAGTGAAAGACTGTACATAAATTGATATAGGTTATTTTTTTCTGCTTTTGGATATATTTCTACTTGTGTAGCAATTGCACTTTTGTACACTTTTACTATATATCTGTAGATTGCAGTTTGAATTTCTTTAGCAGTGTTAATTGGAGACATTTGTTTTTAGAATCTAGGTATTGCATTATTGGGCATTTAACTTGTACAGTGACTGCTTTATGGCATGACCTCTATGTCAAATACTTTTAGTAGCAGTTTTATGGATGTGAATTATAGCTCACTTTGTTTAATTCTAAGTTCTGTTGCCATGAGACTGCCAATTGTTTTAACTCCTTTACCTGGCTTGTAGAATTCAAGAGTTACAGTATAGACAAAGATGTGATGTACTTACCATAACGTTCCATGTGAGTTGTTCTTCTCACCTTCATTCTTACTGATGGGTTCGGAGCTAATCCCTTGGCTCCGAGTTGGCCAAGTTGCAAAGCTCGAGGTCTCCAAACAGCTCGAGGTTGAAACCATAACCCATGATGCTCCTCTACTTCCCTCAGATCTTGTTTGCTGCCAACTAGTAACATACCCACAGAGTGAAAATACCATCCTCATATTTCAAGTAACCGGTGAAAAGAAAACTCCTCAGAAATTACCAAAACAGGCTGAAGGAGCCAACTCTCAAACTTCCAAACACTGGTTGGGTGTAAGAGGGTGGGTTGTAAGAATGAAGGCAAGAAGAACAACTCACATGGAACGTTATGGTAAGTACATAACATCTTTATGTGAAGTTGTTCAATCTCACCTTCATTCTTACTGATGGGTAGCGTCCCCAGCACCACAATCTCGGGTGGCTCATGGGAGTACATGTCTAAGGACAGCAGAAAAAAAGGAATCCCTGTCCCGAGATGTCTTGTCTACTTTGTAATGAGTAATGAAGGTATGCAGCTTTGACCATGTGGCTGCCGCACAAATAGAATCTATTGGTAGCCTGGCCGAAAAAGCTGTAGAAGTAGAGACAGCTCTAACTGAGTGAGTTTTAACTTTGTTTTCTAAGGTAATATGTGCAGAACTATATATAAAAGATATGCAGTCCGAAAGCCACTTAGATAAAGTAGGTTTGGAAACTGCGACACCTTTCTTGGAATCTGAAAATGACACAAATAGCTGGTCAGATTGTCTATGGTCTTTTGTCCTGTCTAAATAGAAATGAAGTTGTCTGTGAACATCAAGCTTGTGAAGCATATACTCCAGTTGATTAGTATGATTAGGAAAGAAAACTGGCAATTCAATGGTTTGATTAAGGTTGGATTCTGAGCAAACGTTTGGTAGAAAAGAAGGGTTTGTTCTGATGGAAACTCTGTCTCTGTGGAATATCAAATATGGATGCCTTACCTATAGGGCCTGTAATTCTGAAACTCTGCACACAAAGGTGATAGCCACTAGGAAAATAGTTTTCCACAAAAGGAATTTCAATTCACAGGAAGATGCCGGTTCAAATGGGGGAAGAATAATCTTTGACAGAACAAGATTTAGATTCCAAGGAGCAGTGGGGGATTTAACAGGAGGCCTCAAATGTGCTGCACCTTTTAGAAAGGCCTTCGCCATTGTATGAGACATGATATTGTCCCCTAGTTCACTAATATGAAAATTTGATATAGCAGTCAGTTGAACACGAATAGTGGTTGCTGCAGCCCCTTCATTAAATAGTTTGGTCAAGAATTCCAATATATCCGATATCAAAGCCAGGAACGGATCAATGTTGTTTTGCTGAGCCCAGATTGAAAATCTCCTCCATTTGCTAAGGTAAAGTTTTCTTGATGAGGACTTATGGGAAGACAATAGTATACATTGAGCTTCTGCTGACAAATTTTGGAACCTGCCTATTTTTGGAATTGGAGCAGCCACGCTGTCAGTTTAATGGGCTGTAGAGAAGGGTGAAGAGCTCCTGATGAGTAGGTCAGAAGGTCCAGCACTGGGTCCAGGATCCAGGGCTCTTCCAAAAGATGAGGCTTCAGAAAGGGGAACCAAATCTGACAAGGCCAAAAGGGGGCTAGTAAGATAACTGTCCTTCCCAGGGCACTGGCTTTCTGCAGAACTTTGTGAATTAGCAGGAAAGGTGGGAAAGCATAAAGAAGACTCGGGGCCAATCGTGAATGAGCGCATCCCTCGGGGACTCCCCCACTGGAGAGATTAGGGCAAAGTAGTTGCTGTATTTGGTGTTTGTGGGAGTCACAAAGAGATCACAGCAAGGCTGGCCCCATCTGCGGAAGATCATTTCCACAACTTCATTCTTGAGGGACCACTCGTGTGGCAACAGAATTGCACTGCTTAGTTTGTCCGCTATCACGTTAGTTTTCCCTGGGATGTGCATTGCTATCAGAAAGCGCTGGGTGGACTCTGCCCAATGCCATACTCTCAGGGCCCCTCGACATAGGGGATAAGATATGGTCCCTCCTTGTTTGTTTATATACCAGACTACTGACATGTTGTCTGACTGAATTGCAATGGGCCCCAGAGGAAGAGAGTCTTTAAAGGACTGCAACGCTTAGAGTACCACTCTCATCTCCAGGACGTTGGTATGCAAGTGAGCCTCCTGTTCTTGTCATGTACCATGGGCTGTCCATCCCTGATAATGTCCCCCCACCCAATCAGGGAGGTGTCAATGGTCACAGTTGCAAGTGGAGTTGGAAGAACAAAGGGACGTCCCATGGTTACATATTCGGACGTCAGCCACCACCGAAGGTCCTTCTTACAAGAGTTGGTTATCCAAATCAGGTGATCCATAGGTAAGTCTTGAAAGGTCCACTGTGTAAATAGCCATTGAAGAATGTGCATGTGCGACCTCGGTAGAGGTATTGCAATAATAGCTGCTGCCATGATGCCCAACAGTCTGAGAATTGCCGATGCTGGTGCTCTATGCTTTGAGAGAATGTCCAGAATCTGTTGCCGAAGGATAAGTATTCTCTCCAAAGGAAGTTTTAGGAACATGTTGATGGTGTCTGTCTGCTCCTATAAAGACGGTATGCTGCAATGGCAATAAGGCAGACTTTTCTGAATTTATTGTTATCCCCATTTGAGAGCAGAGGTCTAAAGTAATATCCCTTGTCTGTATGAAATGATGCCTGGTGGGTGCAGTAAGGAGTCAGTCATCCAAATACAGAAACACCCGGATTCTTTGATGTCTCAAGTGAGCCATAACCACTGCCATATATTTGGTAAACACTCTGGGGGCTGTAGTGAAACCAAAGGGCAGGGCTCAAAACTGGTAATGACTGGCCCCCAGCCGAAAGCACAGATGATCACTGGATGGCCTGGCCATCTTTATATGGTAGTACGCATCCTAGAGATCTACTGAGTACATTCAATTGTCTTTCCCTAAGAAAGGGAGTATCAGCTGAAGTGTAACCATCTGGAATTTTGTCTTTTCTACAGATTTGTGGAGTCTGCTGAGATCTAGTATCTGTCTCCAGTCCCCTGTTTTCTTTGGCACTAAAAAGAATCTTGAGTAAGTTCCAGATCCTTTCTGGTCTGCCGGGACTGATTGGATGACTCTTTTTTCTAGCAACTTTTGAATCTCTACTGTTGCTACATCCCGAAGACTGGGTGGAACGTCTGGGATCTTTCTTAATGGTTTTGAGTATGAGTGAAAGGGGATAATATAACCTCTGGATATAATACTTTGTACCCAGTTGTCTTTTGTGATTTTGGGCCAGGTACCTAGATACAAAGATAAATGTCCCCCATCTGCCTCCAGAGGTGGACAGGCGGGCCTCCTTTCAGGAGTGCTGATAGGGCTTCCCAAGGAACTGATCCCTGTCCCCCTGGTTCTGTGGACCCCCTCTGCCGTGTGGGCGGCATCTTCCATTATTGCCCCCTCCTCTGCCCCTGGAGGGGGTTTCACCTTATGTGTCTGAAAAGGCTCCTTGGGCTTTGTGGAACCACATTTTCCCACCCCGCTGGCCCTTGGGATAAGGTCTAGTAGGTGTGGAAAAACAGACTCCTACGGCAGATAGTCTTTCCATCTTGATCACATCTGGTGAGGGTCTCTTTAACTTTAGGTCCAAAAAGTGAGGAACCATCAAACAGGGCATTCACAAAGGATGACTTGAAAGGCTCCGCAAAAGAACACAAGTGCATCCAGGAGTGTCTCCGAAGAGCTATTCCTGTTCTCGCTGCCCTACTCATTCCATCAGCTGTGTAAGATATGAGGTGCATGAAAGAATTGATGATAGAATTAAGGGTAGCAAGCTGAGCTGTCATCTTGTCTGCCACCGTATCAGCTACTGCACCCTGAAGAGTATCTCTGAGCTCTTTCAGGAGATCTCTTTGAAGTCTGGTAAAGTGAGTTAAATAGTTCAACGATCGAAGAGCAAATGTCGTAGAACTGAACATGCACTTGCCAAATCTGTCCATGATTCTAGACTCTCTGTTAGGAGGATGGACAAACGTCGAGGTCTGTGACATCTCTTTCTTACTGGCTGCCGCAACCACTATAGCATCAACAGGAATAGGTTTGGACAAAAAGGTCTTATTGTGAGGTGCAGAAATATATTTGTTTGGTCTTCTAGGGACAGGTTCCATGGTATCAGGTGACTCTCAAGCCCTTGGAGATAAAAGATCCATCAACTCATCGAAGGGCGGAGATACCCAAGAGGAGGAGGGTCGGGACCCAAAAGCTTTCAGGAGCACCGATTCATTATTGGAAGGGTTGATGGGCTGCCAGTCACACCCCTGCTTCAGGATCTCTAGGATATCTGCGAAAGATATCTCCTCAGAGGGGGACCTTGGGGAACCTTCTGACTCCTCCAAATCGGAGTCAGACATGACAGATTCCTGAGGGGAATCTACTTGTTTCCTCTTACATGTTCTCTTCTTTGGGACCTTCTCAGTAGGGGCTGCTGAGGAGGTCTCAGAAGAGCAAGGTTCCCCCAGGGGGCTTCCTGAGGATCCGGGTCCCTACGCTTATGATGGATCTGTGGTGACAGAGAAGATTCTGATGCTTTAAGGGAGGAGGTCATCTGCTCAGAAGTTGTGACTGTCCAGGGGGACAAGACCCTCCTCATGGCATTGAAGGCACCATGGCTCTGATGCGAGGAAGAACCTGGGTCCAAAGACATCGAGGACTACTCCTGCACCAAACTCGCTGGCTCCAATCCCGAGGTGGAAGCCGAGCTTATCCACTCTGAAGCCCTGAGGGGGAGAATCGGAACCAAAACATCAGTTCAACTCCCCTCCCCTGAACCTATGGCCTTGTGTCAGCTCCTAGAGTCTACAGCTGGGGTCGAAGACATCAGGGTTGTCGGTGCAGAGAGGCCAAACATGGGTGTCGGTGCTGACGGTTCCACAATCAACTGATCAGCTCCCTCCAGTTCCAAAGGCTCGACTCAAGTTGGAGGAAGAACAGCAAGTAGGGTAGATGACTTGATCGGCTCCGAAGCTGCCAGAGTCGAAGCTGACAAAATTTTTGGTAGCACTGGATTCTGCAATAATCTCCTGACCACTCGATCCACATCTGAATCTGACAGTCTGGAAGCTCGAGACTAGGCCACAGAAGGAGCAGGTGAACCCAGAATTGTAGACCTTAGGGTCGGAGATACTGGCTCCAAACCACTACCTGAAAAGTCAGCTCCGATAACTGTGAAGCCAAGTCAGATACTTTTCTCTATATCTTTGAAGCCGAAGGACTTTTTGGCTCTGAACCAGAGACAGATGAGGAAGAAGAAGCAGGTTTTGGCTTCTCATGAGGAGCCAAGTCCTAATCCGATTGAAAGGCAGACTTAATAAGATCCCTTTCCACTAATTTTCTCTTTCTTTCAGCCAGAACCCTGGTACTAAATCCGTGGCAAATGGAACACACTTCTTGAAGATGGACCTCTCCTAGGCAATAAAAACAGATGGTGTGACCATCTGTGGAAGACATTATTTGGTTACATTTAGGGCATTTTTTAAACCCCGACTTTACCTTTTCTAACATGTTGAATCCAAGTATAAAAAACTACCAGGAAACACCACAACATCAATAAACCACTCAACAACAACGAAAATGTTTTCATTAAATCCACTGCTGAGGACAAAGAATTTTAGCCTAACTCGACTGCAAAGAAAAAATTTAAGCCTACCAGCTGAATTACTGGATCTCAATCCAATCAAAACCAACTATATTATGCCAAACTTGGCTAGTTCAACAGACTTTTTCTTTAGGCAATTCAACAGCTATTTAAGCTGTAAAACCCAACTTTGGTTGTAAATGAAAGGAATTAAGCCTAAGTGGCTAGAAAGCTATAAGTAAAGAAAACTAAAGGCTGAACTTGGCTATGAAGGGATAGGGGAAAAAGATGCATGAGCAGGCATGAAAACGGCCTAATGCCAATAGAGGTAACTACAATAAACTACCCACAAAAAACAGAGTAAGGTAAAGCAAATACAAGCTTAACTTCAGCTGAAGGAAAACAGTTTTCTCTGAAAAGTACAGCAAATAAAGGAAATCTTGTCACTTATCTGACAAAAACAGCCTGAGCTGAAAGAACACGCTCGATCTGTTGTAGAGTCAAACTAGATCTGAGGGAAGTAGAGGAGCATCATGGGATAGGATTTCGACCTTGAGCTGTTTGGAGACCTCGAGCTTTGCAATTTGGCTGACTTGGAGCTGAGGGATCAGCTCCGAACCCTTCAATAAGAATGAAGGCAAGATTGAACAACTTCACATCTTCTGTTTAGCTATATTCTCATATCTCAGTTAGTTTGATTATTTCACCTACAAAATGGCACATGTTTACTACATGAACTACAGCAGACATTTTTATTGTCAGTTGTTTTACACTAAGACATCATGGTTAATACTTTTACCATTGTTATGTGAAAGTGTTATAGCAGAAGTACGTTAGTGAACTTTTGTCTCACATTGTTACTGCTCTGATCTGTAAAGTTAATATCATATGTACTTTATTTTATTTATTTATTTATGTATTTTTCATATTTTATCTCAACTAACTCCTCTCTAGCTATCAGTAGTTGCATGTATAGTACCTTGTTGTTTTTGTTTTTTCCCTAGCTTTTATATTCAACACACTCTCTCCCCTTCTGTTTTGCCTAGGTTTTAAAAGCAAAGTGTCTTCCCTCAAGACTGCGTCTACCTTTACTGATACTGCTCCAACTCCTGGAATTATACCTGTGCTCTATTGTATAGCCAGTTTACACTAAAAGTATGTTCTAAGCTCATACCACAAAGTAGTCTTACTTTGTCTACTGTACAGTATACCTGCATACCACTGAGAGCACCCCCCATACACACCTGTTTAGAAACCTTGCCTCTGTCTCTCTCTGCCATCTATAAGGTAGTCACTACCCTAGTGTCAACTCTCTCTTAGTTAGCTATACTCTTTTTGTTTTTCTGTTTATGGTTTCCTTTTAACTGTTTTTATCTTACTGCAAATACCTGTGTATACCTCACTATTACATTTCTTGCTTCTCTGTCGACACCTCCCCACCTCTTCTACTTACCTGCTGACTCTCACTGTGTGCTCCTCACTCTTTCCTTTCTGGCCTGCTGATTGTTTCTTGTGGTGACTCTTCCTGGCCAGTTCCACTCCGTTCGCTCTCGCTACACTCAGGCTGACTTCGGTCCCCTTCCACCCCATTCCAGCACCTTACCCTCCCCTACTTATCACTTCATAGTTGAGTCTGCTGCAAATCCTCCTTCTTTCTACATATCCCCTACTCCTCCTACAAGTTGTTTCACTTAAATTTTACTTCAACTCTCTAACAGGTCCAACAACTTACTTTTTCTAGTCCTTTACCCACTCCTCACTCCATCCCAATACTACTTCCCCACCTTAGGCCAATGTTTTTGCAACCCTCTCCATTTTATTCTTGCCTCCATTACTTCTCCTTCTCATTCTTACATTTTGTGCTACTCCATTACCACCTGTCCATAGAGATCCCACTAATTCCCATACTAACTGTCGCTCATCTCTGCAGTACTCTATTACAATCTCTTCCTCTATCTTTTCCATGAACATCCCTCTGCCTAAAATTAAACTTCCTCCCCCTCACTCTCTAGCATCTAAAACCAAGACTAAGTACTTGACTTACAACCTATTTAAGTTCAGACTTTACCAGCTTCATGTAGCCCTACATCTATCAGGAGACATACATTCAAATCCTGGGCCCATCCATCACCCCACCATGCATAACTCTACCTCTCCCAACTTAATAAATTTGTCCTCTCCAAACAAACATATTTCCTTTTACTCTATGAATGCCCATAGTATTCTAAACAAAGTTAGTAAAATCCATGCCTGGATAGCCTTCCACACCCCTGATGCCATCACCCTAACAGAGACTTGGCTAAAACCCCAAACCTCTGATAAAGACATTCTCCCCCTGGTTATAATATACTCCGCATAGATTGCCAAAACAAAAAAGGGGTGGCGTTGCCATCCTCTACTCCAACCACCTCACCATTACAAGTATTTCTCCTGCTGAACTACTTACAGCTAACCTTAAAATAAATGACCACACCACTATCACAGTAGCAGCCATCTATATTCCCCCAGGAGACAGCATCCTCTGCTCGAAAATATTATTTCATACTTTTCTCAACACATCCCCAATGAAACTATCCTCTTTGGGGATGTCAACATTAGCTGGTTAACTCTCAGTAATCCAAACTCTAATACTCATATTAATTTATATGGCTTTACACAGCTAATCTCCCAACCTACCCATGCAAACAACTCTCACACATCTAGTACTCATTGACTGCATACTTGTATCTAATCCTTCCAAATATCATAACCCTGGAACCCTACCAAATGCCCTGAGCGATCACTCCCCTATAAAAGTGCTTAGGTTCACTCCCCACTTCTCAAAACCTCCTAAATTTATCACTTGTAAACTCTGTAACTTCCATCCAGAAACCTTTAATGCCCTCCTCTCTAAAGTAAACTGGAAATTCCTTTACCCATCTCCCACTAGAAGAAGCAGTCCTAGGTTTCAGCTCCACCTTCCTTAGCATCTTAGACTCACTTGCTCCCCCTTGCAAAGTCCGAATTAAGTCCACCATATCTCCATGGCTTTCAAAAGCCACTCGTACCCTTATGATAACTAGAGACAAATTATGGAAAAAATGGTCACAAACTAAGCTCTCTGCAGACTTACAAAAATATAAAGAACTCATAAATATGACAAAAAAAAACCACATAAACAAAGATAAAAAGAACTTCTAGAACAAACCTCCTACAGCCCTAAAATCTAATCCTAAAAAATTCTGGAACTCCATTAACCAAATATTACATTACGGTAATTTTAGCTCCCCCAATCCATACCCAGACAAGACATCTGAAGAAACTGCCACTATCTTCAATACCTATTTTATCAATTCAATATCTAAGCTACTGAACCCTAACCCAAACTCCTGTATTACTAACATCTCCAACTCTTCTGAACCTACTCCTAATACCATCTCCTCAAATTCCTTCTCCCTCAAATCTGTACCTACCAGCCTCATCAAAACTCTACTCTCTAAATTAAAACCATACTCAGCATCAGCTGACAATATTCCTTCCACTTTTCTTCTACTAGCAGCTGACGCTCTTGCTCTCCCTGTATCTATCCTAACTAATCACTCTGTCTCTGAATCTAAAGTCCCTTCCATCTAGAAACAGTGCTATACTCTACCTATACACAAAGGAGGTAACCCCTCTGATATCTCCAACTTTAAACCTATCGCTATCCTCTCCCCTCTCTCTAAAGTACTAGAAAAATGTATTCATTAACAAGTTATGCAGTATCTAATACAGGAAAATCTGCTTACACCCACTCAACATGACTTCAGACCCAAACATAGCGCCACTACAGCTCTATTATCCTTCCACAACACTGTCTCTATAGCTATGGATGACCATAAACTTATTTTTTTGCCTAGTTTTGGACCTCTCAAAAGCTTTCAACACTGTCTCACACACTCTTCTGCTGCACAAACTGCATAACCTCAACTTCTCCTCTGATACTGTTGCATGGTTCTCCAGCTACCTCACTGATAGATCTCAATTAGTGAGATAGCACACTGCACTCTCCCCTCCTCTCCCTGTGAAAATGGGTGTACCTCAAGGGTCTATCCTAGGCCCTTTACTTTTTAATATCTTTACTAATCAGCTCTACACCTCCTGTCCTCAGTCATCTTTAGTGCAATACGCAGATGACTCTACAGTCATCACCACAGCCAACTCTCCCTCTAAGCTCTTCTCAGCTACTCAGACATCTTTTAACTTAGTTGAAACATGGCTCTCCAACAACCAGTTCATCCTTAGCCCTAAAACAAACAAAGCTGTTACTCTTCCTACCTAAACGGTTCAACAATATTAAACCATCCTTCTCCATACAGTCCCTTAATAACACTCCCATTCAGGTAGAATCCAGCACTAAGCTCTTAGGTGTAACCATCGATGATCAGCTTAAATATGACTTGCATGTTAATAACTGTATCAAAAAGACTCATTCAAAGCTAGGGCTCCTTTATCATAACAAGAAATTCCTTACCTCTGAAGCCAAGATTACTCTCTCTCTCTTACCTACCTTCTACCCAGTCTAATGTACAGTTCTCAAATTCTCACAAATCTTAACTCGTTACTCCTGACCAAACTTGAATCTACCTACAACAAAGTAGCTAGAATTTCTGCCCAATAAACCTACAAATCCCATTACTGTCTCTCTCTAAAACACCTAAATGGGCTTGAATTACCCCCACCAGCTTCTTCTCTCTCAGCTCCAGATCATCCATTCTATCCTATACCAGCCTCCCTACTGCCAGCACTATCCCCTCTCATCTCCCATTATTCCTCCCTCCAGACCTCTCCAAAGCTCTAACCAAGACCTACTACAAATCTGCAAACTCAAGTCTAAATTTGGATACAACATGTACAGCTATCACCCCACTATTGCCTGGAATAGGCTCCCACTAGAAATCAGGACCCTTACACATCCTAAACAATTTAAGACAGCCACCAAAGAGCACTTTAAAAGTCACTGGTCCTGCCACTGCACTCTCCCTCCTTTAACATCCCCTACTTCTCATACCTTAATCTACTTTCTGCCCTTAACTCACTCTTCTCACTAGCTCTCTCTAATCCTCCTTGACTACTCTTTTACTGTAACTCACTCTTCTCACTAGCTCTCTCTAATCCTCCTTGACTGCTCTTTTATTGTAACTCACTCTTCTCACTAGCTCTCTCTAATCCTCCTTGACTACTCTTTTACTATAACTCACTCTTATCACTAGCTCTCTCTAATCCTCCTTGACTACTGTTTTACTGTAACTCACTCTTCTCACTAGCTCTCTCTAATCCTCCTTGACTGCTCTTTTACTGTAACTCACTGTTCTCACTAGCTCTCTCTAATCCTCCTTGACTACTGTTTTACTGTAACTCACTCTTCTCACTAGCTCTCTCTAATCCTCCTTGACTACTCTTTTACTGTAACTCACTCTTCTCACTAGCTCTCTCTAATCCTCCTTGACTGCTCTTTTACTGTAACTCACTGTTTTCACTAGCTTTCTCTAATCCTCCTTGACTACTCTTTTACTGTAACTGACTGTTTTCACTAGCTCTCTCTAATCCTCCTTGACTACTCTTTTACTGTAACTCACTGTTTTCACTAGCTCTCTAATCCTCCTTGACTACTCTTTTACTGTAACTCACTGTTTTCACTAGCTCTCTCTAATCCTCCTTGACTACTCTTTTACTGTAACTCACTGTTTTCACTAGCTCTCTCTAATCCTCCTTGACTACTCTTTTACTGTAACTCACTCTTCTCACTAGCTCTCTCTAATCCTCCTTGACTGCTCTTTTACTGTAACTCACTGTTCTCACTAGCTCTCTCTAATCCTCCTTGACTACTCTTTTACTGTAACTCACTGTTCTCACTAGCTCTCTCTAATCCTCCTTGACTACTCTTTTACTGTAACTCACTGTTCTCACTAGCTCTCTCTAATCCTCCTTGACTGCTCTTTTACTGTAACTCACTCTTCTCACTAGCTCTCTCTAATCCTCCTTGACTACTCTTTTACTGTAACTCACTGTTCTCACTAGCTCTCTCTAATCCTCCTTGACTGCTCTTTTACTGTAACTCACTGTTCTCACTAGCTCTCTCTAATCCTCCTTGACTACGCTTTTACTGTAACTCACTGTTCTCACTAGCTCTCTCTAATCCTCCTTGACTGCTCTTTTACTGTAACTCACTGTTCTCACTAGCTCTCTCTAATCCTCCTTGACTACTCTTTTACTGTAACTCACTGTTCTCACTAGCTCTCTCTAATCCTCCTTGACTACTCTTTTACTGTAACTCACTGTTCTCACTAGCTCTCTCTAATCCTCCTTGACTACTCTTTTACTGTAACTCACTCTTCTCCCTAGCTCTCTCTAATCCTCCTTGACTGCTCTTTTACTGTAACTCACTCTTCTCACTAGCTCTCTCTAATCTTCCTTGACTACTCGTTCTACTGTCTTCTAAAATCTATTAAGCAAATTGCCTCAGAGAAACATTCTATTGTAATTGTCTTGCCTCCATGCAAATACATTATGATAAAACTGGGTTTTTGTAACCACTTACCCCAAAAACTATATTCATCTTAATGACATATTTATTTTTATACATCTTGAAATAGTTATGCTATACTCCTGCTTATTGACACTGTATAACATTGTATTGCTACTTAATACCTTGTAATAATCCTGTAACATTGCTGTTTAATGCTAATTTATAATGAAAATTGTATAAATTGTTGGAGCTTTTCTCCTCGGGCCTCCGTTGAAAAAGGGCTCTTCAGCTCAGTCGGACAATCCTGGTCAACAAATGTAAAATAAATAAAATGATAAATACATTTTAACCAGATAGCATTGAAAGAGGGGATTCGTGTGCAGACATGTAGAAATGACCAACAGATGAAATTTAATGGAGGAGTAAGACAGGCCAGAGGATAGCAACTGACACAAGTAATGTAGAACCAGAGAAACATTAGCCCTGAATGGGTGCTGGTTCTTTTCTTGGTTCCAACTAGAAAATAGTTTCCATTTACTAATATATGATTTTTAGTAGCAATTTATTTTTTGCCATATTTAATACTTGCTGCATGTCCTCAGAAAATAGGTGCCTAAAAGTTGTTAACAGTTTATCATCCAGGCAATTAATATTACTTGGTTGTTTGGGATCAAGTATTATCCAACACCTCTTATCCAGTGTGAGTAGGTCCAGTTTGTTTAGAAGATTGTGGTGGTTGCCCTTGGGCAATTCCAACAGAAGGGGGAATTACTGTTGCCTGGGCCAGAAGAGAGTCATAGCAATGCCATTGAAGTTTTCATAGCTGACAAATTCAGCTCCAACTTTACCCCTCTCTTCCCTCAGGAAATACTGTCAAATGTAACTTCCCCTGCTATCACTAGGGAACAGGTCCTTAATGCTCTCTCTAAGGCTAAGAACACTGCCTCAGTGGGCCCCATATAATATCCCAGGATGCCTTCTCAATGCATGAAACATAATCTAGCAGGCCCTCTGGAACTGCCATGTAACTGTAGCCTCCAAACAGGGTTTGTGCCTCATGAAAGGAGAACAACAACAGTTTTCCCTCTGCACAAAGATGGGCCATCTAGAGATGCTAGAAACTACAGACCCATAAGACTCACTAGTCTCATATGCAAAGCCATTGATAGAATTATCATGGAAATGATCAATAATGATATAATAAAGCTCCAGACTCAGGACCCAACCCAATTTGGTTTCATCAAGGGCAGGTCATGCCTACTCAACTTGGTGGACTTCTTTAAGATGGTCACTGAAGCAATGGATGAGGGCAAAATTGTTCACACTGCCTACCTGGACTGTTCCAAGGCATTTGACACAATCCCCCCCCCCCCCCCCCCAGGCATTGTTGACAAATCTAAGAGGTTAGGTACAAAATCTCATGTAACCTGGTGGATAGCCACCTGGCTCACAGACAGGACCCAGGAAGTTAGAATTGGGGACTCCACCCCAAAAAGAAGCCAATCACAAGCAGAGTTCCTCAGGGATCGGTCCTGGGACAGCTCCTTTTTGGCATTTACTTCTCTGATGTCAAGGCCAATGTCAATGGCCTTTGGCTGACTAAATTTGCAGATGATTGCAAATTAGGAGCTGTCATTGAATTGCCCACTGAAACAAATGTTCTCCAGGAAGGGGTGACACAGAAAAACAACTCGTGCTAGAGCCATGGATTAAAACTAAATGCCAAGAAATACATAATAGCATCCTTTGAGAAATCATCCACCCCTTGTAACTATCATATTGACAACACACACTTAAGAGTTGACCCAGTAGGCAGGGACTTGGGGACACATATAGATAGTAATTTAGCTTGTGACTGCCATGTGTCTGCAGTAGTGAGGAAATCATTCTATGCTGTGCAACTTATAAATAAAGATATAGCATCTTGGTTCAAGGAAGTCATTGTTTCACTGTTTCAGACCTATTACTGAGTACAATGACCCCCTTGGTATGTACCTAAACAGGCATATCTAACAAATGAAACATCCACAGAGGTTCCCCACTAAAAGAATACAGGGTGCAAGTAACATGTCCTGTGCAGGCCGCCTCAAGGCCCTATCCCTGTATTCTGCCTCCTACAGGCTGTTGAGGAGAGATCTATGCCTGGCATACAAGGCATTGTCAGACCCCACTCTGATGGACCTCCTGCATATCTGCAAAACAAACAGCATCAGAATTACCCATTCTAGACTTAAACCTTACCTGTGATTTAAATAGGACCTGCTGAAGAGAGACCACCCGTTCTCTGGAACAGGCTCCCCATCCATGTGAAACAGAGTTCCTCCCTAACCCAATTTAAGTGTAATTGGGACAATTGAATGGGAACAGGAAATTAATACATGGTCTACATTTATGTCCCTAATAGACACAGGCAGCCTATAAATGGTTCATCTCTCAGACCCCGGCTTGTAAATGTTTCACCTCCCAAATCCCTGCAAACACTTGTCAATGGTAACAGAACTCGTAAGAGACTTAGGATGCATGGCTAGGCTTAACTGTGGTCAGTAGCCTAGTAAACACCTATGAACCTATGTCTGGAGAGTACTTCTGCATCTTCAGAATGACCTGGAAATTAGTAGAAAGGGTTGATAAACACACTGGAAAATTCCTCTCCATGGAAAAGAAATCTGTCATCCAGACCTTCTTGCATGGAGTCCTGGAGCAGAATTTTGCAAAAAATTGTGAGTTAAGGCAAAAAGATCTATTTGATGTGTTCCCCACAACTGGGTCAATTTCTGGAAGAAAATTCAATTTCCATTCTTGAGGCTCAGTGCTGGTCCTGCTCAACTTGTCTGCTACAGTATTTTGTTATGACAGTATGTAAGATACTTGGTGAATGACATTTTGCTGAAAAGTTGTAACTCTAGCTACCGTAGCTTTTCAGCACGCAGAGAGTAGTATATTCTCCCCTGTTTGTTAGTGTGCCATATCATTATGGGGTTATCTGTAAACAACTGTAACACTACTGGGGGCTATAGATGACAGAGTGTTGAAAGCATTTGCAAGTGCCAGCATTTTTTACTTTTCATTGTTTTGGTCTGTCTTTTCTGTTCTAAATGTCCTGCAATTTTATGCCCAAAGACATCAGTCCCTAATAAAAACCTGAGGTGTCTGTTGTTACTGTGCTGGGGATGAAAGGGAAAATGGAAGAACTGGATTGTAATAAAATTGGTCTCACCACAAAGAATCACCCTTTTCACAACCCCCCAAGCTGGAATCTGGAATGTCAGAGAGTGGTGATTTTGGGACCATTTAGATTTTAGGTACTGTTGAACTTTTCTCATGTTAAGTCTTGCCAGAGGAATCATGGGAATCATAGATGCCACGAAATGCAGAATCCTGACAAATTCTTGGGCTGAGACTGTAGTCTGAAAAGAAAAATTCAGAATAGATGTCAATGCAGATCTACTTTTTCCTGAGGAAGAAAAGCTCTTTGAACTGAGGTATCTAGAAGACACCTCAGGAAAACAATCCTGTAAGGAGAAGTTGGACAAGACTTATATATTTTCTCCTGGGACCTCAATCTATGTAGATCTCTTGCCCAAATGAGCATTTCCTGACACTTTGAAAATTACTTTGCAGCTATGAGCAAGTCATCTAAATAAGTGAAAAAGTGAATACCTTGCATTCTGCAGTTGGTTATCACTGGAGCTACACAACTTGAAAATACCTATGGAGCAGTGGCTAAATCATAGGGTAATTCAGATAACTGGTAGCATGATCCAGACTCAGGCATCCTTAAGAAACTTCTAAAATGTGGATCTACAGGAATGTGATGGTATGCATCTTTTAAATCTAAAGCCAAGAGAAAACTCAAATGGGGAATAAAGTGTAACAAGTTGTAAAGGGATAACATTTTGAACTTGGGCACTATCAAAAATGTTTTAGAAATGAAAAATCCAGAAGTGGCCCCCATGAAGCTTCTTTCTTTGCCACCAGAAACATTCTTGAATAAAACCCATCTCGTAGCTGAGGAGGAGGGACTGCTGCTTTTACTCCTGGAGTAAGCAGGTGCTGAATAACAGGAGTGCAAAAAGGAATGTTTGAGAAATCCCTTGAAAAGGAGGGAGGAACTCCTACTGCCATCTGAAACCTTGATGAATTACTTTCAGAACCCATTTGTCTGAAGCTATGTTATGAAAGAGAGAAATATAGGGAGGTTCAAACTGCCTGGAAGGTTTAGGATTTTGCCTGGGTGGGACAGGGGAGGGAAGCCTAGTATCTAGTCATTTAGACTTATTTAGACAGTCCTTTGTTCAGGGAAGTTCCTTCTTTCTTTTGGAACCTCCCTGCCATTGTTTTTTAAATATCTGCTTACCAGCAGCTTGCTGACTTTATTTTGCTTTTTAAAAAAGGGTTGTAGGGATAGCATTAAACCCACTGACAAACTTGGAGGGAATCTGAGGAATCTGATAAATTCATTGAATCACTTTACTTCTCTTCATGCTACTGTTCAAGAACGTCTACAGCAGATGGTCCAAAAACTGCCTAACGGAGAATTCATAATTTAAGCTTTAGGAGCATATTTAAACAAACTTGGTTTGTGATTTACTGTGGAGTCGACTAGTAAGATAAGTTTTATTTGAATTTATATTTTATTTATCAGTTTTTGACTGTTTTTAGGTAGGAAGGGATAGCTTGTTAACAAGATTTACTTTGATTAATATTTTATTGTTTTACCTTTAATTTCACTGTTGTTTGTTAGAAAGGGATAGATTTTAGATAGACATGCTCTAGGCATCCCAAGGGGCCTAGACAGACATAAATTTACACAGACTGCAAAGACGAAAATCCAAAGGATATCTAAACAATCCTACCTTGGTTTCTGATTTATTGATTTTTACTGATAAAAAGAAGTGAGCAAAGGAATTACAGCTTTTGCCTTGCTTGCAGAACTTGTACAGTCAGAACAACTTTACTTACTTTAGTATTTAGTTGTATATTGCTTGTGTGCTTTTTGTCATAGAAGTTGATTTAAGTTCTCTTTGAAGTCTATGGTTACTGATTTAGGTTATTCTTTTCTTTTACAATATGTTATTCCTTTGAAGCTGAATATGGATTCCTTAAATGAGTATGCAATTAATGATTTGCAAATGCACAAATATCTTGGACAGTGTAACAAAAGCTATGCATATTTAAAAGTAACAGCTGATAACACTGGTGATCTGTGTTCCTCGTGTCAAAAGTTGGTTGATCATTTTTAGAAGTAAATCTAGACTTAATGACAATGACTTCAGTTGTGCAATTGGCATGGCTTGGAAAACTGTTGTTTTATGACTGGAATGGTAATATAATGTTAGTCAAAGAACAAATAGAACACATTTAGGAAATGATGCATCTATTGTCTGAAACGATCATTCAACCCCTATGAAACAAGACGATGCCCCTGACAACTTTGAAATTCTGAATGCAAGTATTCAGCAATCTGAGGGTCTGTAAAGTAAAGAGAATACATACTAAAAAGGACACTGTTTTGTTATGTAACACACAGGTTACAGGGAATGATAATATTTTTCTGTCAGAAAACGTTCAGGCTACAGTAAAAGGCATCATTTTTGCAAAAGAGAAGGTAGAAAAGAGGCAAGAGACAGGTGAAAAGGAAGAAATCAAACTTGAATGTGGAAGGATTGAGAACATTACGGCAAGAAAAAAGACAGATGTTCACTACATGGCTCACACTGTGGATTTGCAATGCCAGCTGCATGAGAATTTAATACACAATGAAAACAGCGAGATTAATAAGACTAATGGTGAGGAAGCATCCTTTGTAACAATTGATAGAGCAGAAATTATTGTATTAGATGTTGAAGAATTTTCGGAGCTGGTGAGCAAAGATATTTTTGTAATTGGAGATTCAATTATTTGATGAACTGATACTTAATATTTGCAGAGAAGATAATGAACATTGAATAGTGTTATGCTTACCAGGAACAAAAATAAAAGATGTAAAACAAGCCTTGGAATGCCTTAATGTAAGGAAGTATGGATTATTCATGTTGGTACAAATGATCTCATCCGCAAGGATTCTCTGACTGTTAGTAGGGAACTGACAGCCCTCTTAGATAGTATAGCTTGTACCGGTGTTATGACATATTCTTCACAAAACACCTATAGAAAGTCAAGTCACTGTGAATGAAAAGATTTTTTGGGTAAATACCTACATGGAAAAAATGTCCTGTTTTAAAAAATGGAAATGTGTGGAGCATCCAAGCCTAGTTTTTGGCACATGTGTTCAGACAGGATGGCATGCATTTGTCAAGATCAAGGAAGAGAATTTTTGCAGCAGATATTTTGCAGTATTTGACAAACACTAGGCAGGATTTTTGTCAGGTCGAAAATGTAACAGTTCACAGATAGCAACATTTAATGCATCTCTGATGGTTGTTAATGCTAGGAGCATTAATAATAATGTTTTTTTTATTGGAAGATTTGCTATGTTCCCAGAAGATTCATGTTATTGTTTATGAAACATGGTTAAAGAGCAATAACTGGAAACCAGTTCTGACAAGGTATAAATGTTTTTATTGTAACAGACATTCTAACAAAAATCAGGTGGAGGTGTTATGATAGGGATTAAAGATAGTTATGAGACCTGTAATTATTGCATGTTCAGTGATAACACCAATACTATAGACTGTGTAACTGTGACAATAAAGACAACCCTGGAACACATAACAATTGTTTGAGTGTATAGACCACCAATGTCAAGTGCCGATGACCTAGGTGTATTCATACATTTTTTGCATGAAACACAGGAGGGAAGAATAATATTAGCTGGGGACTTAAATTTACCAGAAACAGACTGGAATAATATTGATTCAACAACATTAGTAAGGAAATTATTCACAACATATATTCAGGAACAATAATTGCTTCAGATTGTAAAAAAAACCTACCAGGGGACAAAACATACTAGACATTGTTTGTGTTCCTAAAGAAATTACTGTTACTTCAAGTCAAGTTTTACCACTGTTGATGTGCAGTGATCATGGGGTTATAAAGGTTAATTTGTTGCTAAATAATTCTGTCAAACTGAAACCTAAACCAATGCACATAAAGTTAATTAACTGGGTTAGTCCAACTGAGTCAGAAGTCCATTTTCAGTGGAGACCCAAGGAGAGAAGCTCCAATGACAGAAATTACATACATAATCTCACAGTAAAATAATAACATATAATTTGAGTTTTACATAGTAGTAATAGTGACATGACAAATAGGAAAATACAGAAATATGAAAGGACTGAGTGCAAAAAAGAAAATACATTTACAAAAATTACAATGTGAGAATGTGGCATCTTAGACAGTGTACAGAATATATTTACAGCTGTGTCAAGGGCAGCACAGGTACTAGGTAGAGGGAGTCAAAGACCACCTATGAGTTTCAGTAAACAAACAAAAATAGAATACAATATGATAATACAATAACTATATCCTATAAATTACACTGTTAATAGAAGTAGTGAACACTGAGATGTGTCATTACCTAGTATAGTAAAACTACTTATAAAGGGAGATAGAGGGGAATAAAGAATTATAAAGGTGTTTATGTGGGTGAGATGTTAGTGGGGAGATATGAGATAAGGTAGGAAGGGGAGGGATGGTTTAGGTAGGTTCCTAGCAGGGGAAGATCCATGAGTTTAAGAGGAAGAGTTTTAATTGCTTTTTGAATTGAGTAGTGTTCGAGGTATTTCTGATGTACTAAGGAAGTTTGTTCCAGGATAAAGACACATTATGGTTATAGAGAACTTTACCTATATTTTTGTTTGGTTTATGTATGTCAATAAGTTGTTGGTCAGAGCTTCTGAGCGGTCTGTAGAAGGAAACAAGTGAAGAGAAGGAGGGGTAGGAAGTAGGTTTATATAGGATGGAGTGTGTGATTTGCAGTTGTGCTATGAGAAGTTGGTGGGGGGAATTCTGGCCATTGCAGTTGTTTCAATTAAATGCAATTTTGAGATTTGTAAGGTTGGTTTGTTGCAAATCTGGTGATTTTATTGTAGCTTTGTTGAAGTTGTGAGATTAATGAGGATTATAAGTTTGTGAGGATGGGTGTGACATAAATTAGGCCTGGTAGTAGGAATGCTGTAGCTAGGGATAGTTTAGGCTCAGAATTGAGATATTTTTTGTTATGATACAATAATCCTAAACTTTTGGTGTGTCTTTTTAATACAGTGATGAATATGCTGGTCAAATTTAAGCTGATCTATGATGGTGCCAAGGAGTTTTGTATGTGGGTCTGCTTTTATGGCAGTATTATCTAGTGAGTAGATAGAAAAGGAGGATTTTTTGTGTGAGAGTGACTTAGAAAGAGTAAGAATTTAGTTTTCTTAGGGTTCAGGATAAGCTGGTTTTCATTAAGACATTTTTCGATGGAGTAGAAAGTGTTTTGTGTAAGAAAAAGGAGATCAGGCATGTTATTGGAGGATGTGATGAGGGTTGAGTCATCTGCGAATTGGATAAGGGTAGAGTAGGTGCAAGCAGAGTGAAGATTGTTGGTAAAGATATTAAATAGAAGGGGGCCAATGATGGAACCCTGGGAGACCTCTGTTTTTACAGGTAAGAAAGGGGAGCAAGAAGTGAGCCAAGAGACATGTTTGTAGTTTGGAGTGAGATGCTGTGTCGAATGCTTTGGATAGGTCAAGGAAGAGACAGGACACAAGTTGTTTTTTGTCTCTGGCCTCAGCAACTGTATGAGTAAAATATAGGAGGGTAGTAGCAGTGCTGTGGTTAGGTCAGAAACTGTGTTGAGTAGGGGTTAAGAGGTTTTCCTGTATTAGGTATTTAAGAAGTTGAGAGTGGATATACCTTTCTAGAAATTTAGAGAGAGAAGATAGGATGGCTATTGGAGAAGGACTTCCAGATGTTAGGTACTGTGCTTTTTGAATAGATCTATTTATTAGTATAGAGATGGGAAAATATATGAGGTCAGGAGCAAGTTTGAGAAAGATGGGGGTAGTTTATCAGCAGATTGGGAGCCAGGTTTAAGTTTGTGAAGAAGAGATTTGATATAGGAGGTGGGGACAGGTTTAAGAGAGAAGGGGGTTTTGCTAGTATTGGTAGAAGAGGGGGAAGAGTTGAGTGGACTGATGTTGTGGTCTGGGTGAATAAATTTGTGGATGGTGTCTATGAAGTAGTTATTGAGCAGGGTGGCAGTCTCTAGAGGTGAGTTATTAGAGAAGGGATTTTAGGGTAAAGGGGTTACTGAGGTGTAGGGTATTATTGATGGTAGACCAGAATTTTGGGGGGCTGAAGAGGTATTTGGATTGAGCTGTATTGTAAAAATTTTTCTTATCTTGATAAATGCATTTTTTTGGTAAAATTCCTGATTTCCTTGTACATTTGTAGTAGGGTTGGGGATTTGCTTTTCTGCCAGGCTTTCCAGATGTTATCCCTTTTGTGCATGAGGGAGCATGTCTCTTTAGTTAACCAAGGGTCGTGGGTAGCTTTAATCCTGATTTTTCTTTTGGGGCAAGTGAGGCTAAGTTGTAGAGGAAAGTCTGGCTAAAGATCTCCACTGCTTCATTAAGGGGGGGGGTAATAAAGGAAGTTAATGGATGCTAGTTTAGACTTAAAAGAATCATGGTCAAATGAGGATAGTTTACAGACGTTTCAGTAAAGGTGGGATCTAGGTATAGGAATAAAGTGTCTTTGGATGTGAATGGGTAGGTGATCGCTAAGGGAGTCGGGCAGGGTGCGGGGGCTGTGGAAGAGGTTAGGGTCAGTAGTAAGCATTCAGTCTAGGATAGTATTAGTCCTGACATGAGTGGGGGATGTCATAAGTTGTTTAAAACCATGAAGGTTTATACACATACTGGGGGAGTCAGACATGAGCTTTGACCAGTCTATGTTAACATCTCCCCCGGGCCTCCACTGAAAAAGGGCATAAGCTCAGTCAGACTATCCTGTTCAACAAATGTTAAATAAATAAATAATAAATAATGATGGTTTCATAAGAAATATTGTCAGTAAGCCATGAAAGTATGTTTTCTAAGACAGGAATGTTATTGCTTTGTGGGACGTAATGTGTGGCTATAGCAAATTTTTTGTGGGAGTTAAGGTAACAGTTTAGTACTAGTAGCTCAGCGGGATGAAAACTCAGTAGTGGTATTTGTAAGGAGGATAAATTAAGTAGATCGGAGTAGAGATTTGCAACACCACTGCCTTTTCTTGTCTCACTATGTAATTGAAATATGTTATAACCTGGGGGTAATATTTCATTACTAACTATGTGTGGTTTTAATCAGGTTTCAGTTAAAGTTAAAATGTGAGGAGAGTGTTGGGATATCCAGTAGTGTAAGTCAGTGGTTTTATTGAGAAGGGTTTGGATGTTGATTGAGAACAGGTCTAGGGTATTGTGAGTGGTGCAGTGTGGAGTAAGCAGGGGAGTGTTTGGAGGAGGTAGCAGTGAGGATAGGTGCATGCCAGGGCTAAGCAAAAGGGGAGAGGGTCCAGGGTTGGGGTGAATGTCACCAGCTAGGAGGAGAGTTGCTTTAAATAAAGTAGGATGATTTGGACTGTAGAGGAGTAGTTTTACTTTGTCATTGTGGGTGTGTGAGAGATATTTTACCTTGTAAAGATGAACGTGAGTGGTAGTAAAGAGTGATGGGGAAATGTAAAAGGAGCATGTTGCATTAAGGTTATTGAAGGAATAAGAAAGAGTAGGGGAGGTATGTAAGAAGTGTAGTTTGGTGTGGTAAGAGGAGAGTTGTGTAAGCAGAAAAAATAATGGGATACTAAGGTAAAAGTGAGATATGATGGATGGAATGTGTGGATTTTGAGGCCTGTTAATTATCAGTAAGGTTGAGACTAATTGATATGTAGTTAAACGGCAGGGGTGTGAGTGGGAGGGGGTGTAGTAACCTAGTTGGAGGGATGGGGTAAGAGGGGAGGGGTGTAGTTAATGGAGACAGACTATAGATCTGATACTGTCAGGAACAAGGGCAAAGCAAACAGCAATGTTAAAAATATGAAAAATTCACTTGGAGACATTGTTTGTTTATAATGAGACAGTTGGGGCTGGCTGTTTGGCAGGTTGCCGGTTTCTTGCAGGAATGAAAGGGTGGCAGAGAGTTTAAGCCCTGGACGCAAATCTATGAAAAGTGGAGAGAAAATTAAGAGTTAGAAGGAACAACTGCAGGTTATGGAAAGAAAAATAAAGCAAACAGCCTATGAGTTTTATTGGATATATGCAGGAATATATGTACAGACAGTAGAATCTAAGCAAATTTGAGAGTTAAAATAGCAGTAAACTACAGTATACTCAAAACTGTATGAAGACATAGACTAACACAGCAGTATCCATGTACATTCAGTCAAGGATTTGGCATACTAGGATTATAATTGCAGACAATTAAAAGATACAGTATTGTACAGGACAACAAATAGCCAATGTAGAAAAACCTAGTCTGTAATGAGACAAGGCAATTACTTAACAGGAACTTCTCAAACAAATTTGTAATATGCTACATTAACCATAGCAAACAGTTGAAATGACTTTTCTCCTAACAAACACAACATTCCTGGTGTTGGAAACATAAATGGTTTAAACCCTGTAAATTGAGGGTCAGAGCTATATTTACAAAATCTTATACAAAACAGTTTAGCTTCACAAAAGGGGTGATATGTTGTTCTAGTGACATTCAGGTAACCTCAGATACTGGAATCAAATTAGATTATATTGAAAAAAGAATTGCGCAAATTGGATCGAAATAAAGCACAGGGAGGAGATGGAATTAGTAACAATAACCTAAGAACACGTCACTAAGAATTTATGGTACTATTATATCTATTATTCACTAGGTCATATAAATATGGGGAGATTCTTCAAGATTGGAGACATGGGCTTATTAAACCTGTCTTTAAGGAAAGGGGAGTAGGACAAACCCAGAGCCACAGAGACCCTTAAGTCTACTTTCATGTTGTGGAAAAATAATGGAGAAGGTAATATTGAATAAGTTATTGTCAGAATTGAATAGGTTGAGACTTGAAACCATATATCAGCATGCATATGTTGAAAATAGATCTATTACCACCTGTAACATGATGTTCTATAACAGTATAATAACAGCTATGAATTAAAAATTGTGCTGTGATGTCATTTATATAGATTTAACTTCAGCATTTGATAGGGTTATACACAAAACAGTGATCAATAAATTAGAACAACTAGGTATTGATGTACATTTGATAAAATGGATAGTTGAAAGGCTTACCAGTAGGACATGATAAGTATCATACAGCAACTGAATAGGTGAAATCCTTGGTTACAGTCAGGGTGTCCCACAGGACTCTGTCCTAGCCCCTTACTTGTTTAGATTGTATCTTTCAGATCTATCATTTTCACCTGAGGTGTTTTACAGTCTATATGCAGACGACCTGAAACTGGGTAAACTGATTACATGTGTTACAGATAAAGCATGTCTGCAAAATAACTTCACTAAATTGACCGATTGGGCACATGAGAATAATATGCTGATAAATACATCACAAACTAAGCATATAAGATTTGTGAGACAAAAGTTGAAAGGTGAATATTTAATACAGCACACAGTGATTGAAACTGTAGACTCATTTAAGGATCTGGGTATATGGATCGATCCAGTGATGAGTTTTTCTAATCATATCAACCAACTGGATATTGACAGTTATAGAACTATAGGTTGTATAAAAAGATTTTTAAAGTCTAGGAAATCAATGATGAAGTCAATGTTTGTTAGTTACATTAGACCCAAACGTGAGTGTGGAATAACAATATGGAAACGGCATAAGAAAACATTTATTATTTGCATTATATTTAGAACCATTGGCAAAGAAAATAACGGATTCAGAAATTCAAGGAAATAATTGGTATGGTAGTCAAGAAAAGCTGGCTTTATTTGGAGAAGATATTATTTTATACCTGGCAAAACCAGAAAAAGAGATTACAGTGTTGTGGAACATTTTGAGACAGTTTCAGATCTTTTCATAATACAAAATTAATAAAGCTAGAACAAAGGCAATAGCGGAAAATTATATACCCTCACATGAACTAGTTCAGGAATACCCATATTTATGGGGACCCAATAAAATGAAGTATTTAGGAGTATGCATTACAAATGATACTAGTGTGGCAGCTAAGGATATGTGGGAAGAGACTAAACAAAAGATAATACAAAACTGAGAAAATGGAAGCTTTGTTATATGGATATGGATAGAAAGATACAATCAGGCAAAATACTTTTAGTCCCTTTAGTTTTATACACAGGTCAGGCATATTTTTATCAACCAAAGGAGAAGCTGTGGGTAGCAATTCATAAAGAGCTGAAAGTCTTTATCAGGGAGGGGAAGATGGCAAGAGTCAAATGGGATAAGCTGATTCTTCCAGTAGGGCAGGGTGGATTAGGATTACTCAATTTGAAGGGGTATTTCAGAGCTACATAGTTAAGACTCCTATACATAGCACAAGAAGAAAAACTATACTTCAAAGTGGAAAGGAATGATGATGAAATGGGAGGGAAGCTCAAGAAACAAGGACAGACTGTGATTTTGGATGCAGGACTTTAAGGAGCATAACAATAATCATACATAATATTATATTCATAAGGCAGCAGAAAGTATTCTAAGAAGTAAGCCAACATGGGATTGGAGAAAGGAGATGCTGCCACTAGGGAATGAGTGCAATTAGGGATACATACAATAGGCAAGAGGGGGCTGTAATTTATTGGAGAAAACTGGCAAAGGAACCAAGGTATTGGGAGTAAATAACTAGACAAAGATGATAGAATGGGAAGACACCAAGAATTTATTTGGAGTGTAGGTTAGAGATTGCCTTCCATATCAGGGATTGATATCAGAGTACTGGCAAAGAGAAAGAAATTGGGGGTTTAAATGAAAGACAAGCACTGGTGGAGTTTATAATAAAATCTAGAGCAGAAGCTGCCATTAAAAAAGGAATAATTAGTAGAGCATATAAAATATTACATGATAACTATAAAATCAATCAGTGGAGGTTAGAAAGTACTGGAAAGAGCGATTGGATAAGTAATTAGAAAAAAAAAAACAATGGGTGGGTATATGTATGTCTCCCAAATCTTCTTCTTCTTTCTGCCTTTCTCAGTTAAGGGTTGCCACAGTGGATCACCTGATTCTCATGATTGGAAGTGAAGTTTTATGGTGTCGAGTTGCCAGCCTGGTGCCCAACCTTCCATGGAAGGCACACACACACACGCACTCATGTCTAGGGCCAATTTAGAGTATCCAATCCACCAAATATGCAACAAAAATCAAGAAGATTTAGGATGTTTGCCTGGAAATGTTTACATAGATATTTTTATACCCAAAGTAGACTCCAGAGATTTTTTTCCTCAGACAGACAGCAAATGGAGGTGTGAAGGGAAATAAAGAAGTAATTGGGAACATATTTTCTGGGTGTGTGGTGAGTTGGTGGACTTTAAGGATTCCCTGTGAGATGCACTGTTGGAGATGCTGGGTGGGCAGATTGGTCTGATGACAGATGATTTTCTGAGCTATGATGCAGAATCAAAATTACCTAGGCATGGTAATGCCTTGCTGTGTGTAATAATGGTGGCTGCCAAAAAAGCAATTACTAGTAAATGGAAATCAAAATCTAAACCAACTATACTGGAAGTAGTGAATATATTAACAGAGATAAAACAACTGGAACTGAGATCTTTAGAAAAGGGTAGGAGCAAACTGCATAGGAAGAAATGGGAATTGTGGGAACAATACATACAAGGGAGGCATGAGATTTAAAAGGCAGCAGGACTTAAATGAGCTATGTAATGTTTGAGTGAGAAAGACTGGATAAATTATTAGTGATGTATAATGTTTGCAACTGGGAGTGTGTCAGTATGGTCTGTGATGTAAAATGCTTTCAACTAGGATTGTATTGGTGTGGTTTGTTTTCATTTATATAAATGTATAATTGTCTATTCAGTAAGTGATAGTTTAATAAAGATGTTTCTTGTTTAAAAAAAATCCATTTGCAATAAATCATAATACTTCTCTGAAGAGTATGGGATGTCATTATATTCCCAATGAAACAAGTGATTCATTTTGGAAATAGTTTCAATAAAAGAGAAAAATTCAAAGGGACTGGGAGAAGCTATTCTTTCCCTAGAATAGGAATCACAAACCTGAGGACAAAAAAAAAAAAAAAACAAAAAAAAAAACAAAAAAAAGATGTTCCTTCGCAATCATTTTGTAGTTCAAAATATAGAACATATTCAGAAGATGAAGAATCCTTTCTTCTCTTGCCAGAAACAGCTAAACTGGAAAAGTCAAGAGCCTGAAGTAGCCCCTAGGCTAAACTGAAAAAGCCACTATTGTCCAAAGTAACTGAGTCTGGAGAAGACATATGTTTGTGTGTTTTGTTTCTTTTTGATAGGAATTTTTGAAGATGTAGACCCACTTTTGGCAGACAAAACTTCCCTCGGGGTAGGCAATGCAGTCTGGCTAAGCAGAGAGGACTTTCCTGCTCCTTCTCTTAGAAGTGACAAAAGTGCTTCTCCCTTGCAAACCATGGGCACTCCAACATCCACAGAGGATGTGTCTAATCCCCAGTCCATAGTGACTGTAGGGGACTATACCAGAGGGGAAAGGAAAAAGATGAATGGTCTGGGTAATCGGAAATGGCCACAGCAGCCACCCATCTGCAGCTGAGGCACATTAGCAACCTGCTCTGGTAGCAAAGACTATTTATTAATTTTCTGGCTGGTAGAAGGAATAACCAAGGAACTGAGAGAGTAGGGCTGGTATAATGGTTAAGGCATTCACCTCTAAAATGCAGGATACAGGGTTTGATTCTGGGTTTGGATTATTGGGTAGGCTTGTAATAGTCTGTAAACTGATTGCCTAGTATTTACCTATGGACAGGTAGGCTGTCTCATGGTAAAGCTGAAAAAGATGCCTGATTCCCAGGGAAGCTTGGCGGCAGTAGTCAGTAAAAGTAAGTATTTAAAAGTCACTTTTTCCACAAAAAACAGTGAAAAACACTTTAAACATTTACTCCAGCCCCCAACAGTAAAATAATACAACTTTTACAAAGGAAAAAGTGGATTTAAATTAGTTTTAAAAACTTTTTTCTGCAAAAGTATAAAGTAAAGCTTATATTTATGTTACCAAATCTCATGTGATAGCCTATAAAAATATTGTCCCCAGCATAAAATATCTAATTTTCATAGAAAAATCCAGTTTTAGTTATAGAAGTAATAAATGGAAGCTTTTTGCCTGAAGCGAACTTATCTACCTAGCAATGGAAAGTGTTAGCCAACTGTTGATCCTCTGAAGAACACTCTTCAGTTGCAGGAAGCTCTGAAGGGTTTGATGCCAAAACAACTATTTTTATTCAGCTTAGCTTGAGCTGAATAATGTTTTGGGCACATGGAAAGTGCCCTTGAAACTTTGGAATTTGGCTGTCTGTTATATCCTGTGCAAGAGATAAGCCATATGTGCCTTCTGTGTGGAGTCTGCATGTCCTCCTCGCGGTTGGGTAGCATTCGAAAGACGTGTGCATAAGTGGGCGTACCTTCGTTGAAGGCTGGGCATCGAGCTGGCACCTCGGCGTTTCATAAACATCTACTGCCAATCATTAGCGGACCGGAGTTCAACTGTGGCGACCCCTTACTGGGAAAAAGCTGAAAGACAAACAACAACAACTTAATTTATAAGTGTAATAGTAAATGGGTGTCTTTTCCTCTAACTCAGAGTAGTGGCAGTACTACCACATCACAAGGAAAGCTGTGTGGAATTGGAGAATTCTGCTAGCCTTCCCTGGGGATTGTGTATGTGTGTGTGAAAATAGTACTTTGTGTGAAAGACAGTTACCATGGATAAAGGGCACTGGAAGAGACTGGTTCCTGGAGAAAGCAGTGAGATAGGAGTCTGTAGTGCCAAGCAGTTCTAAATGGTCTGTGTGCAGTCCAGGTTGGGTTTGCATATTGGAAATCCATACTGAGGTAAGCAGTGTGCACTTTCCCTTTAAGCTCTTAAGGCCAGGTTGCATTTTGTTAATTAATTGTTTAAATCAATTTATGTATATTTTCTTCCTATTACATCACCTTTGGTTGGCAGTGGTAGAATTCAAACCCCATCAATACCAGTGATCCTGTCACAGTGGATAGCATCCTACCATCTGGAGGTTACAGTGATGGCAGTAGGGTTATCCCCATCACTGTGATGGAAATGATACCTATCCCTCATCACACCGGTATCAGTGGTACCACCACATCCTCACATTTGGGGGCCAGTGCTGAAGATACTGGAATTGATGCTATTCAGCCTAAAACAGCTTTGTTAACATCCAAAGTCACATGGTAAAATATACAGAGGTTTGGTTGTATACATCAGTTATTTTAGTTGTTAGCTTAATTTAGGACCAGGCAGAAAGTGAGCTCTTCTGGCAATCTATGTATAATG
Organism: Protopterus annectens; assembly: GCF_019279795.1. Classification (NCBI taxonomy): domain Eukaryota; kingdom Metazoa; phylum Chordata; order Ceratodontiformes; family Protopteridae; genus Protopterus; species Protopterus annectens. The sequence goes on along the minus strand of NC_056743.1, from coordinate 1,434,252,072 downwards.
TCAGTGGCACAGGTGACAAAGGAATTCAAAGCAAAGGAATCCATCAGGGTGATATGGTCAAAGAAGAGATGGTGGCTACTTTGTTCACAGTGTAGCACAGAGAGAATGTGGGTGAAGCAGACAAAGGGCAGTCAGTTCCATCCTGATAGAACTTCAAAAACCAACTGGAATTACACAGTCTAGTACTTGTAATGAAGCATATGGAACTTGAAGCAGATGAGTGGATGCTATTGATGGAGGTGCAGAGAGAGAGTAGGCAAAAGCAGGCGAGAGAGAAAAAAACAATGACAGCATAAAAAGGAGATGATAATCCCCCACACAGGAAGCCCATGTCAGTATAAAACCTTTTCCTCAAAATAAAGGGGAGGGGGGTGATTTGAATAACTTCATAAGGGCACTTGAGAGGGAGTGTAATCAGTACCAAGTTGACCAAGGGCAATGGGAGAGGTTTTTAACTTCCTTACCATAGTTGAAGAATGTGTGCTTGCTTGTTATAAACTGACACCAAAGTTGTTCAGAAAGAAGTTTCAAGAATACAGAAGGAAGGCATATGAAGGTATGACTGAATTTGTTAAAGAAATCAACACTTGTTTTCACAGATGGTTGAATGGATGTAAGGTCACCATATTTGAAATGTTTGCAGTTCGTTTGATAAATAAACAAGTCTTAGTACTATTCTGAGGACATGGGAATTTGGTTGGCAGACCAAGAGTTTAATACTGCTGACCTTTACCTAGACAGCACATTGTCAGTGTATAAGAGGGGAGGAATAATCAGTCCAAACGGGTACAGAAAAACCCATATGGTACAGCCCAAGCTATCTGAACAGGTTACATAGGACAAGAGGGAAGCCATGGGTTTGGGTACATGCCCAAGTTTGGGGTTAGATATTTCAGATGGGTCTATATTAAAAGACCGAATGTTTAGGTGATCGAACACCTAAACATTGATCTACTAATGTCGAAAACAGAAAATGGAAAACGGACGATTTCACGCAGGGAAAGATTTCCCTTAGCCGTTCGCCGGATTTTGCTATTTCCCTATTGTTGAGCGATCTCGGAGTTGGTATATTTAGTTAGTGGGATGTGGGGGGCACAGCCCCCTACGTTGGGGGGTGTGGGGGGTGAAGCTCCCTACTTAATTTAGATGTAAAGTAATTTTTTTGTGTTGTGGCCGAGGGCCGCGTTTCCCTGGTACGTTTGACTTTGTGCGGTTCGATATTAGTAGATCGATGTTTAGGTAGTCGATCACCTAAACATTCGGTCTTCTAATATAGACCCATTTCAGACATAACAAAATGAGGTATATATGGTCTCATTGTCCACTAAGGGCTCAAGAAGGATCAAGCAAGACTAGCACTATGAGAGTTGTGAGTTGTTTAGAGACAACAGCTGCATCTAACTATTACAAATGTTTGTATGCTTTCCTGGTTGTAAGGAAGGAAACCATTGCCAAAAAGGGACATAGCCTCAGACATAACCATAGTCAGACCTCCACATTTCAGGCAGAACTGCTTGACTTTATAGTGCACACCAGTTAGTGACTTATTTGGGTTACCTTTTTAGGTACCTTTATCCAGAGTCTTTCTGGACTGGGAAGGTGGGCAAGACAGAAATTAGGTGGCACTGTCTTGAAAACATTCGTGTTGATGTCCTGATAGGGAATGACTTTGTCTATGAAGTATATTCTGTACTCATAGTCATAAGTAGTGACCGGGGATCTGAGGCACACCTATGGAAAAGTGCTGGCTTTCCTTTGGAAGGTAATAATTTTATGGGACAGGTAATGGATATTGATGAAATAGAACTTGAGGCACCACTGTCAGATGGTACCAGACTTCCTTTGGAAAGGGAGTTCTGAAGAGTCCCTTAGGAGGAATTAAGGTGGCCTCATCTCTCATACCCTGCCTTATAGAACTTGAGGTAGGTAGTCAAGGAAGCTCTGGATACTGAAGGGCAGAGGGAATTCATATTCCAGTCAAAATGGTCTGTTGTATAGGGAATGGACTCAGGAAGGAGGGCTATAGGAAGAAATAATACAGAATTTGATAGTACTACCCAAGGCCTACAGACTGTCAGTTTTGGCCATAGCCCATGATATCCTTTTGGAGGCCATATGGGCATAAGGTGTACTAGAAGACATCTTACACAGAATATTTTATTGGTCTAGGATTGCAAATAATGTAACAAGTTACTGCAGGACCTGAGTGCAGTGCCAGAAGGTTGTCGAGGCTGTAAATAAAGCCAAGGCTGTTTTGATGCCTTTTGTTGTTGAGGCACATTTTCAGAGGGTAGCTAGGGATATTGTGGTACCTCTGTGTACCCCCAGAATAACAAGTAAGAAATACATCCAGCTAGTGGTGAATTATGCCACTAGGTATTCTGAAGCAGTAGCTCTGTCTTCTGTTGAAGCAGATAATGTGGTAAATGCCTTGCTAGACATTTTCAGCAAGATAGGTTTTCCTAAGGAAATACTGATGGAGAGAGGAATCAACTTTATGTCAGACATGCTGTCATGTTTGTTGAAGTACTGTGAGTTTATAGTCATCTGTTTAGCCAGGGGTTTAGGTTCATGATCTGGAAATGAGAAAAGTAACATCTGAACAAAAGAGGTGCCAGCACTGAGCCTTGTGGGACACCACTGCACACCTTCATACTCTCTGATGAGACACCTACAACATGCACCACATGGCTTCTGTCTTTTATCCATTTTTATTTCCATCTTACCGCGTTGGGATTTATCTGTAATACATTAAACTTAGTAACTATGCTAACATGGGAGATGGTGTCAAACACCTTGGCCATGCCAATGTATGTTATGTGGACAGCATGACCATTGTCAATGATCTGCATTACCCTTTCAGGTAGGTTAACCAAATTCATTATATAGGATCTACCTTTGACAAAACCAAACTGCTGTGGGTCTAGCCTGAGGACAATTTTAATGTCATAGTCTATTATGTCAGTGACAATATGTTCCATGGCTTTGCAAATAAGACTCATCAGGCTGAGGGGCCTGCAATTCCCATGCATAACAGTTATGTGCCACAAAAACATTACCAAGGTGACTAGTGATTCATAAGATATATACCAGTGATGGAAAAGCTCCTATATCATGCATGACAATGGATGATATGATGAGCAACACACATATGAATAAATAGTAGCATGCAGTTTAAAGATGGCATATGATATACACCACATGACAGCAAAATGTGCTCAGATATCACAAGATCAAGCTCAAGTGCCAGAGAACAACAGAGTTACAGTGAATAGCTGACTGTCTTAATAGATATTAGCATAACTATTATGTTAACTGCTGAGGAAAGACAATGGATACCAGCACTACCCCTCCAGTGCAAAAGGCAGCCGTGACATTTTCAGATGAGCAGCCAGGACCAAACTGACCACTGCAGAATGGATGTCTCCACCCTGAGCCAGCAGTGTGAGATGTGCAAAGTCACAGTGATGCACAGCTTCATTCCAGTGTCTTTATTGTAGTCTTTTTATTTGCCAATGAAGCATTCCACTGTCCTGCTAGGAATCAAGCAGGCATACACCAATCACTGGCAAGCTGAATATGTAATATGCATATATATATATATATATATATATATATATATATATATATATATATATATATATATATGTGTGTGTGTGTGTGTGTGTGTGTGTGTGTGTTATGGTGAAACATGTCTAAATGCCAGCGACACAAGCAGAGAAGTCATTACTCACTAGGGGGTTCCACACTGTGGTGGGTATACCAGCTACTATCAGTGCTATTGACAATGCACATACTACCATATGTGCACTAAGCATGGTAGATGCATGTGCATGTGTACCTGTAAATGTCCAGATAGTTGCCATAATGCACAAGTATGACATTCATGAAATCTGAACAAGGAATTTAGAAGCATAATACTCCACATGTTTTTTTTACAATCTACCTACTAGAAGTGTGGCTGTAACTAACAATGCAGGAACTCAGGGCACATACCAAGACAACAGAGAACACAGGCACATAAGGAGGAGGAGCTCTTAGGGCATCATTAGACACATGAAAATACATTTCAGATGCTTGCATGAGTCAAGAAGTGCACAGCAGTGCAGCCCAAATCAGGTTTACAAAATATCTGTTATCTGCTTCATGTTATGTAACATGGTGCACAGCCAGTAAGCTGCAATCAACTGTATAAAAATATCAATAAGAAGTATCAGTGCTATGAAAACCAGTGCCACACACAGACCACACTCATGACATTACTGCTAATACAGCAATCTATATGCCTAACGACAGGCATTTAACTGTGCAGCATCATACCTCTCAACCTCTTAGAGCAAAAAATCTGGACAAAGCCTAAAATGATGGGCTGATAAATGACAGATTTTAAATATTGCTCTTACAAACTTAGAAAGTTGATAGAATAATAGGTTTTGCATTAGCATGAATTTTCTGAAGCATATGGAGTCTTAAAATGCAAATGTTAGTCATTATTTAATTACTTCAATCCTCAGCTATTTGCCAGAAAGCAACAGATATTAGGAGGAACACACCAAAAATATGAGGTAAAAATCTGGACAGTCTGCGAAAACCTGTACACTTGAGAGGTATGTGCAGCATTAGTAGCAGTTGGTAAATAGCACATGGACATATACAGATTGCGCCAAAATAAGCATAACAGGTTCATCATTTCCATGGCTAGTCAACAGAATGCACTACCTAACAGGCAGTATATGACAATGATGTGCTATCACCACACTCACATGGCTGCATCATTTCACAGGTACATTACCCTCTAAAACACCACCCACACCCTCTGTGGGTCTAATGTCAGTAGCAATGGGACAGGACTGGGTATGCTGTATGACCATCCTGATCTACCACACATTCTACACACATATCTAGGTCGAATGTCAAACATAATAATCTGCATGCATATATGCATGGATATGGTGATGCACTACCATATGGACAGCTCTGTGGTTGCATAGGTGATGTGCCCTGTAAAACTATTGTGCATGCAGAGACATAAACTTGTAGAGCAGCCACTGAAAACCTGTATGTTGAATCTCATACATTTTTTTTGAAAATATAACAGCTCCTCTGGATGAGGACTCCATGTCCATGCAACATACTTGGATCTGGACAAGGCTCATTTCTTTATGGAATTTTTTCTTGTTTTTAAATGTCAAAACTGACTCTGGTACCTGGCTTACCAAGTACATTGATGATTGCAAACTTGGAAATATAATCCTTAACCCCCAACATTGCAGCCCTACAAAATGTTGAGAATGGCCTGACGAGATGTGGACTCACATCCAGGTGTAAAATTGTCTCCTGAGTGACAATTGAATGAAGACACACACACACACACACACACACACACACACACACACACACACACTGACTGCTAACTGAATGAAGAGACACACACACACACACACACACACACACACACACACACACACACACACACACACACACACACACACACACACACACACACACACTCTGACTGCTGTGAGATTAGAACCCTTACCTATCTATTTAAACAAGCTACAGAACACAGTACTCAATACTAGTGAAATCATAGAAAATGCACCTAGTGCCTAGCTTTCTCTGTGGCACAGGGTGAAAAGAGCATCAAGCTTTTGGTCAGAGCACAGGTGAGCCAGGGTTCAAATCCAGATGATTCTGTTTTTTTGCAAATGGTGTCAGGATGTCATTAGGTAAGTAAATGTGATCAGGAATGCAAATGTAACTGTCAGTGACTACAGTAAAGTATGTGTCTTCCCCAGATTGTGTCAGTAATGCCTACCTCAATACACTTCTACAACTATAGGCTTCACTGCAAATCACAAGTTAATTGTATGCGTGTGTGTGTGTGTGTGTGTGTGTGTGTGTGTGTGTGTGTGTGTGGTAGGGGTGGGGGGGGGCACAGCTAAGATGGCCAGCTGAAACCAGCAATCTTTTTGAGCTCTATAAAACTATTACTAAATACAAGTAAATAACTAGGTTTCTGAAACAAAACAAATATTATTGACAAAAGTTTAGTCTTTAAAATTCATAACTCTGGTGGATCTACACAATAATTTTCCTGTCAAATTAATTTGCGGATTATTTCATCAAAAAATGAGCAGCTCTAATAATTCCCACTTTGATATATCCCTGAAGAGAGAACTGCAGCAGGTGACTTCTACTCTTCTTCAAGAACTACCTTTAAAAGTGGATGGTTTTCAGGGAAATTAGAAAATCTCAAGGAAAACTTTCAAAATCAAACTGATATTTTAAAACAAGTGCTTCAGCAACATCAAACTAGAATAACAGATATTGAAACTTTCTTAAATTAAACTGATGGAAGACTCAAAGAAGAATTACAGACTGATTTCCTTCTTAAACAAAACACTTGACTTTTGAATAAAGTAGACAACTTAGAAAACAGGGGAAAGAAGATGCAACATTACAATATTTGGACCGCCTGAGAAAAGTTTAGGAGAGGACATTATTTCCTTTTTAAAAATGTAGGCTTATTGTTAAATTACTAAAACAGAATAATATCAAAGCTCAGATCTAATATCAAAGTTTTATCCAGCAAAAATTAGAATCCACCTGCCAAACGAAGTAAAAACTTTTAACAATCTATAGGAGGCATTCTCCTTTATCAAAAACAATAACATAATTTCTATTCCAGAGGATATGGACTGGTCATCCCCTTCACTAAAAAGATCTTTGGACAAGAACTTTTGCTCTGACTTAAAGAAGAAACAAAAAACTGAATCTACTACTGTCACTTGTCAAGTCTCTCTAAGCATTGACTTCCAAATGACTTGTGTTCTAATCAATATAAAATGGTTTGTTTCCACTTAATGTCATCATAAAATTTCATATACACAAAATTTCATATACTAATCCTTTAGCAAGCATATGCATTTTTATTATATAGCGTCTATGCAGTTTAGCTGGAAGTGACAACAAACTCCTCAAACATTGGACACAGGAATTTACTTTCTGCTTCTCATAATTAACTTTCTTTCTCTATTTCTTAAAATACAGTCTTAGTAATCTATTTGTTCACTGGCAACATGAATTACTTGTTCTATAATATATATAAATACATACAGAGCCATATGTCTAAGTATGCTTAAGTGCACATGTAAGTATAATTTCCTTTAAGACTGATTTTTTTTTTGTAATTTTAATTATGCTTGTCTGTTATGTTTCTTGCCTCATTTCTCATATTGTTGTCATGCCAAAAATAGACACTCTTTCTCTGTAAGGAAATGATTTTGCTGTGTAGTCCATTTTTTATGTTTTTATTAAGTGACAAAAAAATTGTAGTTGCATGACTCATAATACTTGATAGAATTTAATGGTTAATGTTGTGCACTTTTTTCCTTTCAAATTACTTTACTGACTTAATATGAAGCTTTACTCACCTTGAAAGGGTCTGTGGGATATTTTACTGTTTACTTCCTTGTTGATAGCCTCAGAGATTGATGCTTGTTAAAGATGCTTAACAGGAAACAGTGGGAGTTGTTGACCAGATACGCTTACTTTGTTAATGATAGCATAGCTGATCGCATCCCTATATAGTAGCACAAACACTTCAAACCATTTCACCTAAAAAATGAATAGAAATGTAAACTCTGTTAAGAGATTTAATATTGTTTAAATGCCTTTATTTCTTACATCACTCTGATGTTTTTATGAAATTTGCTTATTTAAAATAAGAAAAGAAAAATAAGCAACTAAATCTATTGTTCTGATGGCAAGGTATAAAGGAAGTGCACACTGCTTTTCCTTAATACATTTATAAAAAAAATAACTATTTCAACTTATTGTTTAAGTACCCTAGAGGCAAAACATTTATTGAGACCTAGATACAGAACACCTTCTGAACAGAAGTGCCCAATGGCATCAACAGTAGTGATGTATAAATTGCACACCAATAGCAAGGCAAACCACATAGAATGTTAAGGATACAAACATGATCATAATTCATGAATATGTGTATAGAATTAAAATATGTTTTATATTCTGAAAAGAAAAGTCAATGGTATTGGCTCTTTTAAAATTATACCAGAGGGTTTAATCTTTAATTATAGTTCTCAGTAAGAGTTTGGACTTTTTACCTTTTTTGAGATTTATGACCTACATAAATTGCACATTATACAATTCTTTCTCTAAAACGTGCACACTGATTGGCCAGCCCAACCAGCGTGCCCATTGTAAATCCCTCAATATACTAACGGAAAAAGATCAGGTCGCCCGGACTTTTTCCGTTAGTATAAAACACTGTCTCGCTATGTTAAAAGAGTTTAACATAGCGATACAGGTTTAAAAAAAGCAATGCAGATCTCCGTTGCTTTTTTTAAAGCTGTCTCGCTATGTTAAACTCCTTTAACATAGCGACAGTAAAGCAACGGAGATCTTGCGATCTCCGTTGCTTTTTTTTTAAACCTGTCTCGCTATATTAAATGGGTTTAACATAGCGAGACAGCTTTAAAATAAGTAACGGAGATCTCCGTTGCTTATTTTAAAGCTGTCTCGCTATGTTAAACCCATTTAACATAGCGAAACAGTAAAAAGCAACGGAGATCTTGCGTTCTCCGTTGCTTTTGCCCACAGTTCTGATGTACTGCGTAGGCATGCGCAGTACATCAGAACTGCCGCGGAATACCAGACAGCTGCGGAAGGGCAGCAAAGAGGCATTATACAATGCCATTATTTAAGAAAAGTAATTATTTCTTTTCTTAAATAATGTCATTGTATAATAGCAATAACCCACTTCTGGGTGTGGGTAATGCGGGATTTAACCACGGTTGTCTTTGTTTGGTCCCTCGGGCTTCGCCCTTGGGACCAAACCACACCAACTGTGGTTAAATCCCGCATTACCCACACCCAGGCGTGGGATATTGCTATATTAAACATCTGAACTCAGATGTTTTCTATCTAAGGGGCATACATTTAGTTTTAACTTGTCATTCCTCTCACTTTGTTTTAAATAGCACATGTGGATTATAACTGTCCTTTGGTGTATTTATATGAATGCATTCTTTCATTTGAGGTCATGGCTAATAATGGGAATGGGGAAGAACAGAATGAATAGAAAGGAAAAAGTCTTGTACAGTCTGTGTTATCATTAAATGATAGTATCTATATCAGGATGAACTATATATATATATATATATATATATATATATATATATATATATATATATATATATTAGAAATCTTATCTGAAAACATATTAATAAGTTAACATAGTCAATTGGAGAGTAAAATAAAGGCCACTGATTGTGAAAGAGGAGGGAAGAGAGCATGAAAAAAATGAATAAAGGGAAAAAAGATAATATTGAAGATGAGAGTAAGGAACGGGAAGGGAAAAGAAAAGAAATCTTTCCAGATGCAGAGTTACTTTGAAAATAGATGTCAATTTAGAAGTTAGAAGCTGTTAGTTCATTTCTCTGTAGCGGAAATTTACTAAGAAAGCATTATCTAGCACACACATATGTTTATATCCACTTATTTCTGAAAGAAAGAATTTGCTTATTTAACTGATTGTATGATGAAATCTATAATGGCAAATAACTCCTGTCTTTACTGTATTTAGTCATGGGAAGTAATCAGTTAAAATACAGTCTGTTATTGTTTTTTTTTGTTTCTTCTTTCCCATTTCAGTATGTAGTATATATGCACTACATGTCTGGGCTTTGCAAAATGTTTATAATACATAGTGAACAGTAAATGAAATAATGAAATAACTCAACAACATCCCTCAAAGAGAAAAAAATTGTGTTTGTTTATGAAACTGATAGAACAAATTTGTAATGCCAGCCTGTGTGAGTGTGTGTGTGTGTGTGTGTGTGTGTGTGTGTGTGTGTGTGTGTGTGTGTGTGTGTGTGTGTGTGTGTATATATATATATATATATATATATATATATATATATATATATATAAAAATTTTATAACAACTGTATATGAAGTGCAGAGACTGTTCTAAGATGCATTATTTAGCAGGGAAGATGTAAAGAATAACCACAGGCTGGAAACTATAAAATCAAAGCTGTGGAAAAAGCAAAATGTATATCAGCTATTTAGTGATTACTAGCTAGTTAGTTGTTAATTAGATCTTAACATATACACTATAGAGCTCGACTTGCTATAGATTGATTGGATATGAAAGGTAGTCTGATAGATCAATGTTTATCTATTAGACTAGGAATTATGTTAATTCCATGTTTGTTATTGAAACTTAACATTCTTATTGTTAATATGTTCTATACAATCATTTTTGTGTCTTTTTTTTTTCTATTAGGCCTGAATCAGTTCTCACTAAATTCCTATACATAAATAATACAATCTTGCTTACATTATTTAATCCTGTTAGTATCTATATAACATTACAAGTAGGAGAGAGTGTTTGGATCTTAGTAACAAATATTAATAACAATCTTACATTTGTTTTTATATTCTCTTATGAAACTAACTTTACTATTGGTAAATACTCATGGTCTAAATAATCCAAGGAAAAGATCAAAATTGATGAGATATATAAATATAAATAAAGCACAGATAGCCTTTCTTCAAGAAACTCACTTCAAAACATCTGAATGTAATGTTTGGTATCCTAATAAATACTTAATATTTACACATTCCTTTTACAAAACAGACTTGTGGGGGTAATGATTGTTTGGATAAGTAATACTATCAATCCCCAAATTATTCATAAATATGAAAAGCAAGAGGGACCTCTCTCTTGTTATCTTAAAATATAATAATTGAATCTGAACATCGGGTAATCTTTATTGGTTTCCTGGTATGGGGTAAAGATTGCTAAAAACATCTAGATCTTGACAGTAGTACATATAAGGGTAACTTAATAATAGGTGGAGACTTTAATTGTATTCTAAATGATTCTGATACAACTAATGAGAACTCTTAGACTCACCTCTACTGCAACATCTCTTAAAAAATGGATTGAGACAATTAAATTATTTGCTACATTTAATATAAAAGAAATTAACTCATTAAAGTTTTCACACCAAGATCATAACTTTGATACCAAAACTCGAACAGATAGAATATTTGCATCATATAATTTAATTTCAAAAATGAAATGTTTACCACACAACCTTGTCCTATATCTGATCATAACTTCCTCATTCTCAATTTTCAAACTGACTATAATAGGCTAAATTGTACAACTAGGATCCCAGCTTATATCACAAAAATTAAAGACTTCAAACCTTGGCTTACTTTGGAATTACAATTTTTTTCTTGAAACAAATTACACACAAGAGGTCAACATAATTATGATCTGGGATGCATTAATAGTTTACATTTATGGTAAAATTCTGACATGGTTCAGAAACAAAACTAAAGAATGGGAATCAGAATTGCAAAATATAAAATCTCAACTTTTATTACTTAAATCAAGTGACACCAAAAAAATGACATGGTTCAGAAACAAAACTAAAGAATGGGAATCAGAATTACAAAATATAAAATCTCAACTTTTATTACTTAAATCAAGTGACACCAAAAATACTTCTGATGTTAAAAAGAAAATAGGTTTAAATAACAAATATATAGACATCTTATCTCACAAGACAAATATGGCATTAGAAAGGCTGATAATAAATTCCTATGCTTTAACTCTTAAACATATTCACAACTTACCAATGAGGGTTAAAATGCATTCCAAGTCCAGAAATATTGTTAAATTATTACATGAAAACAGAAACAAGAAGGTATCTGACATATGAGACATACCTGATGCTTTTAAACATCATTATGCAAACCATTATAAAACTAATAACTTACAAGTTTGCCTTTCAAAATCGGACCTATCTTTTCTGGATATTAAGAAAATTCCAGAAAAATTAAAAATAGATCTTCAATCACAAATTTTGTATGTGGAAATCACCAATAAAATTAAATTGTTTAAACCTAATAAAGCTCTAGGTATAGGTTGAATAATTGTAGAATATATAAACTTTCCCCTTCATCTATCACTTCTCTTTTCCATAAAACTTTAAATGAAGTTCAAACACACAGAAACCTACCTCTGTCTTGGAGATACTTGTTGATTACTTCCATTCTAAAAGAAAAAAAAAATCCTCAACACTGTAACTCTTACAGACCAATATCTCTTCTTAATAATGACTATAAGATCATGTCCATTCTTGCTGATAAAATAAAAATTCCACTGTCCTGTATAATTAATAATGATCAAACAGGATTTTTACATAATAAGCATACACATGCTAATATAAGAAGAATATTAACCCGTATTACATTTTTCGATAGAGATAATAAAGAAGCTCTGATAATTGGTTTGTAGGATGCCGTGGTGATACAGCAGTAGCATTGTTACCTCACAGCAAGAGGTTCTCCCATTTGATTCTCGGCTGGGCTTGAGAGTGCCTTCTGTGTGGAGTCTGCATGTCCTCCCCACGGTTGGGTAGCGTTTGAAAGACATGCGTGCATAAATGGGCATGCCTTTGTTGAAGGTTGGGCATAGAGCTGGCACCTTGGTGTTTCATAAAAATCTACTGCCAATCATTAGCAGACAAGAGTTCCGCTGTGGCAACGCCTTACCGGGAAAAGCCGAAAGACAAACAACAACAACATATAGAAAAAGCTTTTGATTATTTAAACTGGATTACTTGTTTAAAGTTTTAAATCTTTTTGATTTCCCTTCTTTATCTTACTCATAAAAAAATATATATAAAATAATTTAGCTTATATCAAACTAGGTCCCTTTCCTTCAGACTCTATCCCTGTAACTAAAGGCACTAAACAGGTTTGTTCTGTGCCTCCTATTCTGTTTGCACTTTCCATTGAAATATTTGCTATATTAATATGAAACAATCCAAAGATTAAATGTACTGATATAAATAACCAACATAACTCTAAAATTATCTTATTTGCAGATGATATTCTGCTTATATTCTTTAACTCAAAAGTAGCTCTATTTGAATTCAAATATTTCATAAATTTCAAATAAGTTCTGGGCTTCAATTTAATAAATTAAAATCAAAATACATGGTATTGAATAAAAAAAATCAAATTGGCAAAAATTATATTCTTGGTAAACAAGTAAACTCTCTTGATTATTTGGGTATCATCTTATGTAGTACTATAGAGAAGGCAATAGTTACAAATTATAATAATATTATAAATATAATTAAAGATGATATAGATAAATGGAATAAAATATGTATTTCTTTTGAACATAGGTTACAATTAATAAAAAAATTATTATTCTTCCTAAAATCTTATATATAGCACACACTAGCTCTATTCCTCCTGAAAATCACTTCTTCGAAGATATAGAAACTTATAATAAGGCCTTGGTTTTCAAAATCATTTTAAATTGGATTGATTCAAAGTACATCTCAAATTGAAAATATTTACATTTAACCATATTATGAAATGAGAAAATCCTTTAATTAACCTCTCTTTAAGTGATCTTTCTAATAAATACTGGTATCTTCTCTATTATAGTGTACAATATAATATAACAAAGCCTATAAAACTAAACTCTATAAATTTTATCTTTAATAAATTTAAGATATTTATTAATGCTAATGTAGATATCAAAATGTGGTTTGAATTACTAATATTTTTCATTATCACAAAGAATTTTTTGACAAGATGCATAAAAATACTTTTATTTATTGGGAAACCAAAAACTTCATTTGTTGGCAACAAAGCATTAAAGATCATAAAGTAATAGATATCCAGCATCTTATGGATAACTTTGATTTATCATCTTAAGACTGGTTACTCTTGCAAAGCATTACAGCTTATTCCAAAGATCTTTATAAAATTATTAGTAATTCAAACAAAACCTCAACATAAATATTGTAATTATATTACTATGCAACAATCCTCATGTTTTTCTCCAGAAATGAAATCCTTCCTCTTATCTTCAGTCAAATTCTCTTCATAGTCACAATTCTGCAAGATATATACTTGGAAATTTCTACACAGAGCTTTTTTAACTCCTGATAAGATAGCTACATTTAGTAACTCTAAGAATATCCTTTGTTGGAGATGTTCTCAGATCTGTAAAGCTGACTGGGTACATATTTTTTATGATTGTCCTAAATTGAAACAATTCTGGAGTCACATTGATAACTTTTTAAATCTCTATTTTTTTATCTATTTACACTAAATAAAGCTCTAGTGTTATATATTGTGATTGAAGGTTATCATTAAAAAATGACAATACTTGCAATTGCTAGGAAATGTAAGATGGAATTCTAATATTTCTCCACTTCTTGAGGACTTTTTATGCTTATTGAAAGAAACGGTGCTCAAAGAGATCAAGATTAAAGACCTTAGAATCTATCCCAGGACATTTGTCAATAATCCTTGGGGAAAATTTACATCTCTCAATGAAACTCTACGAATGGACCCTAACTCTCTCTAATGGAATCTATAATAATGTTAGTATTTATTTATTTATTTAGAAATGTATCACGCTAGTATTTTTTCCATATATTTTTTCTTTGTTTACTCTTTCATGCCAAATATATATCTATATATCTATATCTATCTATATATATATATATATATATATATATATATATATATATATATATATATATATATAATATTTATATAGTTAATCTTGTGTAATCTGATCATCAGCTTATGTTATAATGTTTATTTAATTTCTGTGTTAAGAGAAAAATTAAAAATCATTTGAGTTAAAAAAAAGACAAGCTAATTGTGTGCACAGCTTGCTACAAATGACAAAGGAGGGTCTATATGATGTTGTTGAAGTTTTACAACTTCAAACGCTATATGGTCGAACCCATATGTTCAAAATAATAAAACTTCGAAAAACTTAAAAAAAATAAATAAAAGTAATAAATTACCTGGCAGTTGTAAGCAGGGGGGCAAGCCGCACTGCACACCCCACATGGGGGACTGCACCCCCCACACCACCCACTCTTTAAATATACCAACTCCGAGACCGCACTACAATGCAGTACAGTGTGGAATGGGAATATTTGCTTTTACTACACTGTAGTGTGATCTCTGAGTTGGTATATTTAAAGAGCGGGGGGTGTGGGGGTGCAGGGGGGCTTGCCCCCCTGTTTACAACCATCAGGTACATTTTTTTTTTTTTTTTTTTAAGTTTTTGAAGTTTTACAAGTTCAAAAATATGGCTTAGATCATATAGCATTTGAAATTGTAAAATTTCGACAACATGATATAGACCCGACAAAGGATGGTGCAGCTTTTGAATGATAAATATGACACAGCAGATATGTTAACTAATTATGTAGGGCCAGGTATCCTGAAAGGTGTGTGTAGTATGCTTATTTACAGTAAGGACAATTTCCACATCTTCTTACATGAGCATTTCATCCATCATCCTACTAAAGATGCTACAGAGGAGGTGATGACAGACACAGGGCTGTACAGGAAATAGTAGGTACTGTCCTGGCACAGTCATGAACATCCTAATGAAGTGTTGGTATGATGTATTTTCTCAATCAAAACATGTTCTGCTCTATAGCATGTATTGCATGAGATAAAGACAGAGGAGATAAACTGTGACAATTAATACATTCATATACATCTGTTTGAAAATGATGTGGGAAATCTGAAATGTAGTGGTGCCATGTAAATTGTTTTTTGATAGTTATATCAATTGTGGACCAACTTACAGTTTACTTGATAAGCAGGCATATCATACTTATGTAGGAAAAGGAGCAGACAGATGGATAGGCAACAGATATGCGGGAAAGGGAACTCTGAAAACAGTCAAAAGCATCCCCTACTGCTGGGTTATAAGCACTGACAAGATGCAAACATAGATTTATACAGCTGATCATCACTTGAATCAAAGTAACATGTTGGTATTATCCGTCAGAAGACTTGCAGTATGCAAAGACCATGAGATGACCTTTACATCCGTCAGCCTAATAGATACACAGAAGCAAAGAGGGGTGGGAGTGAATGGGTGAATACAAGGAGAGATGGACATACACATAGCAATTTTTTGTGCAATGGAACATTCATGGACATGTGTTTGGTGTGCTCTCATTATTAATCTGCTATGTTCTGTAATATGAAGTTACTGATATAGGAGTAAAGAAAGGTTAGGAGGGGGACAACAGGATTATGACAAGAAGAACAAGGCTGAATAAATATCTCATAGTTGTGCGGATGGATGTCACTTCAAATAGTCTTTTTTTGTCCAGTATTCAGTATATCACCATGACAACTCATACCTGTGGCAAATGTTAAGATATGGGTAATTAAACATATCATACACACATAACATCACACTAAGAAATGATGTGAAATGCATCTGGAATCAAACTCTTGATGCTATGGGCAAAAAAAAGTGATTTATGTCAACACTCCACACAGGAAGTTGCACTTTGTTAAATAAAGCAGTCTAAGATCTGTCAGAATAAGCATTTCAAGGTAGTCCTGTACTCTTCCTTCACTCTGTATTTCTGTAGTGCAGCATGTTTAAGCACCATTGTGCGAGGGTTACTGGACTAGTGCTGCCGGTGGCAAAAACTCAAGCTTTGCCATTGGGCATGAGCTCAATACCAAACTCTGCCCATATGCAGACTACAAAAACTGGAGTTTTTTATGGGCCATTTGTGGCCGTGTGTGTTGTATGTGATTCTATTTTTTGACCAGATTAAACATGTGAAAAAGGGACCAATAGAAAACTGGTGAAAATCAGGTGGCAAGCAGAGGGAAGAACAAAGGGGAAGTAATACAGGCAGTCGTAGGAGGGACTTAGGAAAGAGCCATAGACATCCACTTCTTCACCACAATAATGTGCAAATGTAGACAAAATCTGAAGAATTTGGACTGTCACCACAACACGGATGGGATGACAACAATGCAATGATGTTGTATAGAATTGGACTAAATCAAGTGTGTTCATAAGACACATATGTTACATTCTTTTTTGTGGGATAGGTGACCATTTTTTTTTGTTTTAGTTTCAAAAAGTGAGAAATGTTGGTGAAGGGACCTAGGAATGTGAGGGTCAGATAGGTAGGGTATATGAGGAAGCAGGTGAGACAAACAGGACATGCAATATGGACACAGGGATGGTGATGGACACAAAAAGGTTGGGGGACACCATGAATGGGGAAAGGTAGGGGACATGAGAGACACATGCCTGTCAAGTATAGGAACAGTGAGAATCTAGTTCTCACCCTCAGAACTGTCATCACTATCCCCTTCCTCAGTTGCCTGTGAGACTTCTTGATGTGGGAGTCTCTTTTCTATTTTTAGGAACAACTTCTCCAATCAACTGATTTGAGTATCAAACTACTCTCTATTAGATCACACACCATCCCTGGCATCTCCTGGCTGGAGACATAATCACCGCACCAACCAGTACTCATGGAGAGTACCACTGTGCCACCAGCCAGGACACTGCTACCTGATGAGGATGGACCAGGTAGGGCATGGATTGTGGAGACAGTATGCCAGGTTGTATCTCAGAGATGCTGGGTGTTGGTGCAGCAGCCGGTGAAGGGTTGGAAGGCTGAGCCACAGTGGTTGGACCCACCTCCCTGTGCTGAAATGCATTTGGTTTGTTTAAAGAAAGATATGACATTAGAATGTTGTGATTTCAGGTAACACACACACACACACACACACACACACACACACACACACACACACACACACACACACACACACACACACACAAGGAAATGAAGTAAGGGGTGGAGTAAGACAAAAAGAAAAGAGATAATTAGAACCATGAAATGTCAAATTCATGTTTATTACAATAAATAACTGTTTATTATTATGCTAGCTATAGAGCTTTCACAGTCCCAAAATTTATGGTGAATTGTTGCAAGTAATCCTTGGAATATGCACATATTCCATATATACATTTAAAGATACTACATATTAAGTTAACAACATTAAAGCCAATAGTGCTGCATTTCAAATTAAAAATGAACATTGTTGAATGTGAATCTATAGGTTACTTGTACAAAATAAACCCACATATTCTAGAAATTCTATTATACTTACCTGAAAGACTTAACAACAGCTACAGAAGAAAGGATGCATGCTTGCTGTTACAGTTAAGGTATGCATGCTGAAGTTGATACTGATCTATGGAATCCCAATATTTACTACAATTGGGGTCAGTTGCACTGCAGACGTACCCCTTGCCTCTCTGAGTCACGCTATTATTTCAGAATGTGCCTCCCTGTTTGTTGTGCTTTCCTCTGATGCTGTAAAATAAAGAATGAGAGAAGAAGAGACATGACAGCATTATGCACACCAGTCTTGGCTATCTACACCATTGCATATCATTTCAAGTTGTTTGATCTGTATACTTACATAACTAGGGGGTTGTTAGCAGTTTGAAACTCATCCACTGGTCGAGTTGTATGTGCTTGCATCTCTTAAGTTCACTCTAGTGGTCCCTACACTGCTCCCCATGTGTGGTATGCCAGTCGCACAAGAGACAGTCTTGGCTAGGCTGTTCCAAGACTCAGCCTTGTACTGAGACCCAATATAGTCCCACTGTAGCAGCTTCCAGCTGTAGTGCTTCAATAGGAGTGGAACAAAGATTGTTGACTTCTCCACACCCTACCTCTGTGCCCTGAATTTGGCACCATCCTTCCCATCTCCTGCCATGTCTGCAAAGGTCCTCCAATGACAGTAGCAATGATTTCCCACCAAATTGTGATCTTGTGTTTTACAACCAGTGCACAAACACATACAACCATGCCAGCTGCATCTGCAGAAAGGTAAGCAAAGAGAAACATTGCTAAACAAAGAGTAAAGGATTTTATGAAACAGCAATGATGATATGAAACTTGGCAATGATCTTTGACATGTGTGATGCTATATCTGGTCACACCATGTCCAATGGTTAACATTTGAAATCCTCAATGGCTTGGTTTTTAAGCCTTGACTTGACACATATTTTTTGTGACTTGCAGACTGTTAAAAGTAATTTGTACAAGGTGGGATTCAAACCTATATAAAAAAGAATTCATACATTTCTACACAAATATTTATTCCTCATTACCACAGAAGAACTATTTGTCATCCACGGTAATTAAAGATATACAGCTTAAAGTGTGACTGGTATACTTCAATTAGTTCTGTATGGGTGCAGCATTAAAAGGTCTTGGGTTATGCATTCCCTGGTGTGATGCAGGACTAATTTCTGACAATATATAGGAATTGGATAGACTTGCATGACTTTAGTAATGCAGTTTGGAGTTATGACACATACCTCAGAATACATTCTGTTTTACAGTTATAATTGGTTATTGGAGGGGTCTACATGATTGTCAGTAAACCTTTATGTCCATCAGATATGATATATACAACTGCATTTCTGTTACATAAGCATTATTGTCATGCTAAACCAGTTACACACATAATCAGCTGTGGTTCATATGTCAGTCATTAATGAGCTATGATAACTACAAAAGTATGTGCATGCAAGCAATAATGATACCTTTCTGTCAATCAACCTCCTATACATAGCTATTGTTATGTAGTATAATTTTTATAATTAAAGTTTTGTGAGCAATGATAGTGGGAAACCCTTACTAAAAATAAAGTCTGCTGCATTTGAACCTGGGTCACTGGTGTTCTGACCATGAACTCTGCACTTACATTTGGTGCCACAGGGAAAACTAGGCATTAAGCGCATTTTCCACACTCAGTATTGTCCAGAGTGCTGATGGACATACATCTCTGCAAAGCCAGTTTGTGTAGAGGAAGGTGAACCAAATTAAAATTCTCACTTTATTCTTAAGCAGTGTACCGTGTTTGTGCTCAGGTAGAGAACAAGCAAATGGAAAATTCAATAATGAACACATATTAATTGTGTAAGTAGCCACTATGTCACTATGACCTCCCTCACTAAAAAAACTTTTCTGTAAGACTTGAACCTTGAATTACTTGTATTTTCTCTTTTGTAGCTCACAGTATTTGCACCTTGTGCCACAGAGACAGTCAGGTGACAGGTTGAATTTTTGCAGTCGTTATGATCCATAGTGCTGACCAACGCACAATGCAACTAAGTGTGTTTGTGCTTTATAAAGTGAATGAAATTAAATTTTTCATTTTTCCTTAAGTAGCTAACCATGTTTGCACTATGTCAGGTGCCAGGCAGATAGGTTCATAGGTGAGTACTAGGCTATCTGTCTGAAGGCATTTATAAGCCTAGCCAGAATGTATTGGCTTTCGCCACCCCCTTAGATTAGTTCCCTGTGCCTCTGTCCAGCAGAGCCACTGAAGTGATCCCCGGGATAAACTTGCTGTTTCCCATGCACTCGTTAAGGTTTCTCTTGAAGAGGGTTAGCAAGGAGCTCTGCCTAATGTAGATTGGAATCTTGTTCCAGAGCATGGGGAGTCTCTGGGACAGGAATCTATCCCTCCAGCACATCCTATTTATCGTTGTGGTGAGGTTTATATACCTAGACCATGTGGCTTGAAGGGATATGGTTTTCTTTAGGTGGAGCATGTCCATCAATTCTGGGTTGGACATGGCCTTGTATATCAGGCAGAGATCACCTCTGAGTAGGCAGTATGCAACCGAGTACAGCTGGAGTTGCTTCAATCAAGCTGCATAGGGCATCTATTTGAGGCCAGTAATCCTCTTGGTGAGGTATTTCTGTGGTCTTTCCAGCTGCTGCAGGTGTCTTGTAAGATACATCCCAAATGGGGCATTATACTCTATGGTGGGTCTGATGAGTGATGCGTAGAGGGGCACAATGACCTCTTTTGATCTAGATGCAAACCCTTTTGTGATTAGGTGGGCCACATAGATGGATTATCAAATGAGAGGTTACTATCTACTTGGGTCCTTAATCCCTTATTAAGTCTTCCGTATTTAGGGAGCTACCGCCTATGTGGTAGTTTGTGGGTACTTTGTTTTTCCAAAGTGGATGACTATGCACTTTTTGGTATTTAGCTTTAGGCTATGGTTTTGACACCAGGTATCTGTCTCAGTGAGACCCTTTTGGAGGATGTCTGTGTCAGCCGGAGAGTCAGTTATAGCCCCTAATTTGCAGTCATCAGTGAACTTGGTCAGCCATAGTCCTGCTGTGCTTGGCTGTACCTCTGAGAAGTATATGCCGAACAGGAGGGGTCCTAAAACTGAGCCCTGGGGAATGCCAATTGTAACCAGTTTAGAGTCAATCCTAGCTCCCGCTACTCTTACCATGTGGGTTCTGTCCGTGAGCCAGTTGGCAACCCATCTTGTGACATAGGGGTTTATGTTCAATCTAGTGAGCTTGTCTATAATACCTGAATGGGGAATGGTGTTGAAGGCTTTTGTGAGGACTAGGTAGGCTGTGTGGATCACCTTTCCCCTCATATATAGCCTTGGTAAGTGTCTCAAAGAAGTCCACCAGGTTTAGGAGGCATGATCTTCCCTTAACAAAGCCAAATTGGATAGGGTCCAGTGTTTGGAGGTTCCCAATGTCTCTGTTAATGAGATCCATGATGATGATGTGCTCCATAGCCTTGCAGACCAAGCTAGTCAGGCTTATAGGGCGATAGTTCCCAGGGTCTGTTGTGGCTCCACCTTTGTGGAGTGGAATAACTGTTGCTGTGTGCCACTCTATGGACACATAGCCTGTGGAGAGGCTGAGTTTGAACAGTGTGTTTAGGTGAGGGGTTAGTTCATCTTGGATCTCATGTAGGATGCAGCCTGGGACACCGTCCGGTCCCATTGATGCTGTGTTTTTGCCTTTGGAGAGGGCTGTTTTAACCTGAGTGCCTGTGATTTCAAGGGCACTACATTCTTCTGGTATGGTTATGGGCCCTTTTGGGGGTGAGAGTGGGGTGAAGTTTGCATTGAACCTCTCTGCCAGGATGTTGGTGGTGTCGGTCAGTTCAGTGTATTTTGTGCCATTCTGCACTAACTCTGAGCAGATCTAAGAATTGCCACTTAGATACTTGACATAGCTAAAGATTGCCTTGTGGTTATCTTTGGAGTCCTTGGCAGTTTTTCTTTTGAAGCTAGCCTTGGATGATTTTATGACGGATCGTAGTTTCTTGATGATACTGATCAGGGATGTCTTTCCTTCTTGGGATTTTACTCTCTTCTGTACTAGTTTCCTCCTTCTATTGTATAGCTTGCTTATGGCAGGGGCCCACCAGACTGGTTTCCTTTTCTTGGAGGAGTGAGTCTTGGTTTTGCTTGGGATAACACTATCCATGCATTCTTGTAGGTGCTCGTAGAGTGCATTAGTAAAGGATTTTGCAGCTTGGACAGCGTTATCCTTTAGCATGGGGGCTTTGAAACTTTTCAACTTGGTCTTAAGTAATGTGAAGTTTGCTTTTCCAAAGTTTTTCACAGTGGTTTCTTTGACCGGGGGTGGGGGTGGAATGTGGATATCCAGAGTGATTAGTTTATTGTCAGATCTAACCAGTGAGGAGTTGACCTCCGTTGTGGAACACCGGTCGCCCATGTTGGTGATGACCAGGTCCAATATGTTGTCACCTCTGGTGGGGGTGTTAATCAGTTGATCCAGGGTGTTTGAGTTTATAAATTCTAGGAAATGTTGGGCAAGGGAGTTTGTACTTGAGTAGTTCTCCCAGTTAATGTTTGGGTAATTGAAATCACCCAATATCAGGGTGTTCGGTAGGACTTTTATGCTTCCCAGTGTTTCCAGAAATGTGGAATGGGGGTCCTGGGACATAGTGGGTGATCTGTAGCAAGCTACAATTTGAATTGCAGTTTTGCCCGTTGTTAGTTGCACATGGATGATCTCTGAAGCATCGTGCTGTGCCACTAACCTGGAGGTGTGGGTATCCTTGATGAATATGGATACGCCCCCGCCATTTGTATTTCGGTCCGGGTTTTGTGGCCGAAATGTATGGTATGAGTTGTAGCCTGGTAGTGCTGGTGTGCTCTCTGGAGCCTTAAACCAGGTTTCTGTTACTGCACATGTATTGATTTTCTCCATACTGAGGAGTGCCTCAAGTGCATGCATTTTGAGGTTTAGACTTCTGGCACTGAGTAGCATTACCCTCAGTTTTTTGTTACTTGTGCTATTTACAGTGGTGGGTTTGTCTTTTGAGCCTTGCCTAAAATTGGTACTATGGGGGTGGCAAGAGCCTTGGCCAGTATTTGAAAGCCTAGGGATGACAGGTGCAAGCCATCTCTAGCGAAGCAGTGAGGCTTGTTGAGCATGTCATTCCAGGCTGACAGACACTGGATCCCCTTTGAATGACAACAGAAGCTTAGCTAATTGTTGAAATTGATAATCATGTCTTTTATACTGTGGTATCATTCTTGGTGAGGGCAGGATGCTACTCAGGGTTAGGGTCATACCGGCCTGGGCTACGTGATCAGAGAGCTCCTCCATGTCTCTTTTCATGTAGTCCAGGGAGGTACGGCTCAGGTCATTCACACCAACATGGACAATGACAAAATGTTCTGGAGTGACCTGAGTGCTTGTGTTATATGGCAGATCCTGGCACCCGACAGGCAGCTAACAGTAACCTTCTCCTTGTTCAGCCTAGTGAGTGTGCCTGACTATAGAGTCACATATTACTAGTGTGTTGGGTATGTTATTTTGCCTTAAGGGCTGTGATTGCATGGCACACTGGTTTTGTGAAGTATGTGTTTCATGGTTTGTGTTGGGGGGTGCAGGTTGCTTGGATGTCTGCTTTGGAGGTCTCTGTTGCTTTTGCAGATTTTTATTTAGAGCCTCTGAGTATGTTTTTGTGTATTTATGTGTGTTTTTTGCCAGTGCTGGTTTCATAGGTCTGTGTGAGAATGGTGGTGTGATGCAAGTAATTCCCTTCTCCTCTTGACTGTCTGGTCCAGTCTTGGGTTGAGAGAGCTTAGCCTCCAGTTTGGCTGTATAATTGCATCTCTCGCAAGTTTGAAAGCTGCAATAGATCTGAGCAAAGCTCTATGTGTGCATATTATTGACATGTGTGCTAAATCCTGGCAGTTTCTAGCAATGGAGATTTGCATGGGAACAGAAGTCAGATGACCAGATGTATATGATATCCTTCTGTAATCCATCACTAAAATAATGAGGCTGAAGTCTCAGAGCAATCTGTTTTTGTAACCTGACAAGGAAGGATCCCTCACCTACTTCATCTTGCCTTGCTGTAGTAAGTAACCAGGGAGTAATAATTCTTTAGATCAGTAAGGAAAATATTGTAAGATTAGTTACGTATTGTTTTTCTGTAACTGTGTGAACCTGTCCACCTCTGTTATTTTTAATATTTCCTGTGATTGAAACTCTGGTGTTTATTGTAAATAGATATTTAGTATTTTCATGTTCTTTTGTTATTCATTATTAAATATATTTACACTTTTCATTGTGACTGGTCTTTCAGAGAATATTTTAATCTCTGAGAGTACTTATATATATATATATATATATATATATATATATATATATATATATATATATATATATATATATATTTGATGACAGCTCTGGCCACTCGTGAAAGCCTTACCACATTGGCCAAACACTACCATTTGTATTAATAATAATTTCACTCAATATAACTGGTTACCCTTGTAAGAGCCTTGGAGTAGCTGGCTTTGGAGTGTCTGATGGTGGTGTAACTCCCTTATAGTTTGGGTAGAAGGTGGCAGAGCTAGTAAATCTGTGCCAGGCTTTTCCAGGTGTGTGTGTGTGTGTGTGTGTGTGTGTGTGTGTGTGTGTGTGTGTGTGTGTGTGTGTGTGTCTGTGTATGCAAATCATATCTCAAAGAGTGCATGTGTCAGCTGCTTGGAGCAGAGACACAAAGCACTGGTTTCACAGATAGGGTGCTGGAGGACTTGGCTTGGATACTTGGCTGAGGACTCAACCCTACAGCTGTGCCAGTGGGTAGTCTTATTGGAGATCTGGAGAGAAAGAGAGAAACCATCTCCTGGACTGAATGTGTTCCCTGTGTACTCCTAAGGGAAATTGTGCTTGATGCAGAGAGCTGCATCTGAAAATACTGGGTGCATCAATTTTTGTTCCAAATGAACATCCCTCTCCATTTCCAGTAGTGAGGATTCACACTCCTTGATTACTGGCCCAGAGTGGGGACTTCACAGACTGATTACACATTTCTGTATTTTAACAGTTTATGTTAATTTGCTGCACTAACCACAGAAACACCTGCCAGGTAGGAAGTACAAAAACTAATCAACTTCTCAGTTGGGATCAGGTGTACAATGGCAGAGCTGCTAGTGTGTATCTTTACTACACTGTTTCTGTCTTCCAGATATAGAAAATGCAGAATCAGACTCTGAAACAGTGCATAAAACAGGCAAAGATGATGCAACTGTATTTATGCCTTCTCTTTAGTAAGGTTAGGAGGCAGATTCAATTAAAGTCTTCCATTATGTATGTATGTATGTATGTATGTAGGTAGGTAGGTAGGTAGGTAGGTAGGTATGGATGTATGTATTTATTTGTTTATTTCCCAGGGCTGACTTAAGTTGACATTTGTAGATATGGTGGAAAGGGCTAGGGTACAAAGGAAGCTACCTTACTCTTAGATGTTAGTGGTTGGATGGATTGCGGTCTTGACTTCAGAATCCTTGCTAAAACAATTTCAAGGGAAATTTTGACTTTTGAAAGGCCTTACTGATACATTCAGTCTCACACCTGGTTTCATAGCTGCTCCTATTGTATAGCCTCCATATATTTCTAGTAGCTGTAAAACATAGATGTAAGTTTTAAAATGTCACATATTTGTTCCGAATCTGTAGAATCTAACTGGTTTGCTTAAGTAGTTGCAATCAATAAGTTACATGAAGCAAGAAACTAAAGAAAGGGTCTTATGCTCTGAAAACACAAGTAAATCTTGATAAACCATGGTGGATTTAGATATTACAAAAGCAACAGTTGTATTTTGCTAACAATGGTATAAATTTTACTTTTAAATAAAATTCTAACAAATTTGTACAAATGTTATCCCTTGCAAGTCTTTTCAAACTAGAATGAAAAGTGCATGTAGGTATAAAGCTGTATAGCTTAGATATAGGACTAGCCTACTGTAGTTCCCTAAAACAGGTTTTCTATTTATTAGATTAAAATTACTATGAAAATATGCTATAGTTTGTTGTGAGTTACAAAACAGGCAATTCATTATATCGAAGTTATTAGATTCCCTTTTTGTGTGATATACTGCAATATGTTTATTAAAAGAAGAAAATGTCCTCCTCTTTGTAGGTCCCGCGTTAAGAATATAATAGACTGGTTACAGCAATACTATAATCTTTTAAATAGCTCATAATCTGTTTTCAAGAAAGATTACATTTGGGTGGGAGCTTGAAAATAGCATGTAAATGTAGAAGAAATGACTGAACTCTCAAGGGGGATAGGTTTCTAAGTCAGACGGCTTAAGTCTTGTTACGTTTTTGATCTGTGACTCACTTGAGTAATGGTATTTGTACACTACTGTGAATGCTGCAAATGCAGATAGCACTGAGTTTGAAAACACACACAAACTGTGATTCATTGAATGTGGGGAAACTCCCCTTTATCTAAAGCACAAGAATACTGAAGCTGATTATATTAAATAACAGGGTGAAAGGGTAAGAAAAACACCATGGAGGTATATACGTGTAGTCAATGTGAAAACATGAGTTTGAGTTCTGCTTTATCTCACTTGTTTGAATTCAAATAGAATTCATAGTCATGTTATTTAAATCCCTATCATAGAAACTGAAGTACCACATATGAGAAAATAAAATGTTAATCTGGCTGTCAGCCTGGTTATGATTGTTGTGAA
The DNA here is from genome assembly GCF_019279795.1 of Protopterus annectens. Lineage (NCBI taxonomy): Eukaryota > Metazoa > Chordata > Ceratodontiformes > Protopteridae > Protopterus > Protopterus annectens. The sequence goes on along the minus strand of NC_056743.1, from coordinate 1,434,225,315 downwards.
TGATCAGGTCATGTATCTTCTATGCAAATGTATCTGTCTATGACTACAGTGTATATTAAATGTAAATCTAACAATTCAGAAAGACACAATTCTCAAGAAAGAGCTGGTTGATCACTTTTACATTCATGTATCTCCTCTTTATTTTCTGAATATTCTTTACTTGCTGTCTACTTTTCTATTCTGTCACTTAACAATGGGATATTTTCTCCCTTTTGTTAATTCTGTGCCACATTGTAGTTCTACTGCTTTGAACGTTGCATCACAAATTCATAACACTGGGTATTAATATGGCATTCAGATTCCTGGGAGATACAGTCATCTTCCCACCAAGGAAGCAAACGACAAGGTATGATGCCTGTCAACCTGACAGGAGACACAACAGTACTAGATCAAGCAATTATCTACCATCGGCATATTTATTAAAATTTAAACAGATGTGGACTGCCTCAAAGAGATATATCACAAGACATAAGACTTAACACAAAGTATGGATCTTAACTGCATTAATTATTTTTAACTCTTGTCAAGATAGTATCAGTAAAAATATTGGCAAATGTGCAGTTTTTGCTCAGCTGGATTCATAAAAATGGTGTATATCATTTACCAAGGAAGGATGATAGTAGCCCCCTGCCCTTGCTCTGGGTACTAAACTGCCACCACCCCAAATTGCCTAACTAGAAAACTTGTTGATAAGCCAAGTAATTATAAACACAGATGATAGTGTTTAGCTGGCAGTCAGACATTCCAATCATTTGCTATCATGCCATCGTGCATTCAGAAAAGTGATAGCAGTTAGAGAGAAGATCCTTGACTTGGAATACTAATATCTGGGAAAAGGCATACCCCTTAAATTGTGAATTTAAATGTGTTAAGTGAATTTAAGCAGATGCATTTCTACCAATATGTTCAGAAAACCAGGCTTCTTTGTTAGACTTATCTTTTTTTTTGTTTACTGGATTAGTTCTCTTAGTTGTGCTCTGTTCTAGTGCAGACCTGAAACCTGAGAAAATTCCCCTATCTTTTCAGTAAATGCAGTAGGATTTTTACATCCATCTGAGCTACCACCGACTCAGATAGACAAGACAGCAATTTAAGATTTTGCCAGAAGGATGCACCACAGGAGGGCTGCACCTGTTCCCACTTACTCCACACTATAGCGTCGGTATTAGAACATGAACCCAAATACCATGTGAGACTAGAACTTACAGCCTTTTGATCTTATTGGCAACAAAGGGAATATGCTACATATGTTTTTCTGCTAACACTACAAACTATTTTTGAAATAATGTACAGTTCCCTTCTCTCAGATGTTTTGGATAGGAAGACACAGATACCTCTGAGAATCCATCTTTGTTAGCTTTTTCTGTTCATCTGAATCTAGATGTGACTCTTGAATACATGTGAAATCTGGAGTATATTATTTAATGCATGTACATAACTGGTATGTTTTAGATGGAACAATGCTGACTTGTTTTATATGAAACTGTCCTCATAAAGGTTTATTAAGACTCTGGTAACAATAGATTAAATGAAGCCAAACAAGGAGCAAAGAGTTAGGGAAACAAAAGCCAGCAAAGAGAGCAGAAGAAGAGGAATGGATCAGCACTGACGGCGGGACAGCAGGAAGGTCAATAAAGTAGAGAAGAGCAGCAGATGGCCCTAAAATGAACAAAAAAGTCTCTTTCAGGGCTGAGGTTCTCTGGAGTGTGGCCTACTTTGGGGACATAATCCCTGGAGGATGCCAATTTCCAGGAAAATAATTTTATAAGTATCCGAAACCTGATGTCCTGGAGGCATTTTTATTTAATTTTGCTCATTTGTTAACCATGTGTACAGGGATTTACAGTAGCCAATCAACCAGTGTTTTAGAAGGTGAGGAGGAGAATAGAGTACATTGAGAAAACACACGTTTAAAACGTTGAATATGTTCAGGTTGAGAAAGTGGCTGTGCATTTCAGGTAGAAATCCTACAGGTAGTACAAGTCTAGGCAAAGAAAGGATAGAAAGTAAATTAATAGGGATCCTTGTGTACAGGAAAGCTACCTATCAACATCCTGACATTTCCAGCCATTTAGGAGTGCAAAAGGCAAGTGAAACTATAAGCAGGTAGGGAGGTAGTCAGGCTAGTTTTATTTGATCAATGAACCTGACTGTCAAACCCATATGTTGAGAAGTTCATTTTTTCAAGCCATTCTGACTGAGATTGCAGTGCAGCGGGGATCAGGAAGTTGTTCTTCTTCCCCACTTCAGTGTAATCTTGGAGTTGATATATATGTATATTTAGCAAGGGGTGTGGGGGGGTACAGAGGGCTTGTTTCCTTGCAAAAACATTGTTTGTGCTGTTTGTAGGCATTGTTTGGCTTCATTTAGCTAATCAACAAACTAAATTGTCAACCATATGGGTTTTGACAATCTGATTCATTGATCAAATGAACTACTTGCTTTTTCAAATTCTTTTCAAATGTGCTAAACAGCAGAATGTGCTTGGGAACATCTATTTGTTGCAAAGGTTAGAGCAGGAAAGAAGGGGACAGCTAGATAATATTGCTTCATGTGTGGGTTGGCTGTGTGACCTAGGGTACACATGGAGAAGGCCATGTTATGCAAGCTTATATGAGAATATGGAAACTGGATTGGAAAGACCAAGAAATCAGATAGATTGGGAGTTGAGGGCAGACAATGAAAACATCAGGGATGTGGTATAGGCAGGCAGATAGTAGGGTCAACGATGGGTGGAATATGTGCAGAAATTAGGACTGGAGAGGGTGTGAGAGTGCTATCATTAGGAGCTGGGAAGGTGACTAGTGGAAGAGAGATAGAAGAAAGAACTAATCTGAAGAAGTAAAACTGGAAATAATGAATCATCACAAAGGAACACAGGTAAGGGAAGTAATCTAAAGAAATGGGAAACACAACTAAAAGAAAGAAGACAGGGAAAATAAAGGAGACTGTTACAGGGACAGAAGGAATGAGATTAGTACAGAGAGGAAGAGGCAACTAATTTAGAATAGGCACTGACTCAGGAATAAGCTGGGGGAGGAACATGACAATCCCCAAAGAAGGAAAAAATGTCAAGGAAAAAGGAAACTTAATGAGTGGACTGGAGGAGATATAAAAACAATTGTGCAAGCGGGGCACCTATCCAGGATAAGGCAAGACGAAATACAGGTAGAAATGAAGTTAAATATTTTGCATGGAAAAGCATGACGTTAAGCAGGAATAGGGAGTAAGCACTGGGGAAACACATGCGGTACCAATATTCGGTAATTCTAGCAGCAAGGGGAGCAGAACCTTGTGGGCAGCAAACAGGATATGCCTGTCCAGAGTGAGAACATATGCAAGACTATCCTAAGAAAGACTATTAGAAAATCAATTAAAGGTGATAAGGATAAAGTGAATTATATTAAACAGTCCGCACTGGAACCAATAACATTGCAGTATGAAGAAACAACCAGGAGAACAATTGGGATACTTTTTGATATCATCGACCAGGATGCTCAGTGCCTTTCTTAGAACTCTTACCTACTTGTTCCTGCAGCTACTTCATCAAGAACATGGGGATTTAGGGCTTATAGTACTTTGTTGCAGCACCTGGGACTTGAGAGAAGTTATGGATGTGTGGCCAAGGGGGGAAGGCATGGGCTAACAAGGAGCTTTATTATTAAGAATAAGATCTACCTCAGTAAAAAAGGGCCGATATAATAAATAAGCAGCCCAAGAGTATGTGCAACCCTTAATATCATTAAAGTGAGGTGGCAAGAGAGAGAGAAGGAAAAATGATAACAACAAACAAGGGTCTAAAACAGCAAAGGTGTGAAGGAAGGGCAGAATTGGGAGAGGCTAAAGAATGAGTGAGCATGAAAGACAATCAATATGGCTGAATGGGGAAGGGGTGAATGTCGAACACACAAAAGGTACTATGTGCAATTCCAGGAGCCTGGGGAAAGATGGCAGCTGCATGCTATCCTGGCATCTGATACGGTGTACATTGTCGCCATCTCTGTGTCCTGGGAAAAGGAAAAAAAATACTTTGATGTGCAGGAGTCCTTAGCTATCATGTACTCAAGAGAAAGCAGAAAGAAGGGGTCTATATTATATTCTCAAAAGCCGACAATGTTGAATCTGACATTGTCGGCACAGGAATATCGAACGCTCAGAATCTCGAGTGTGTAAACAGAAATCCACGTAAGGGGAAATTTGCATTTACTGCAATGTAGTGCGGTCTCCGAGTTGGTATATTTAAGTAGCGGTGGGTGTGGGGGGTGCAGGGGGGCTTTCCCCCCTGCTTAAACCCGTTAGGGTAAAAATTTTAAGTTTTGATTTTTTTTTTTTCATTTTTGAAGTTACAGAATTTCAACAATATGGTGTCAACCATATTGTATTCGATGTTCCATAACTTTGATGTTATAATATAGACCCAAAAGAAGCATGGTAGAGAAATAATTTACATCAGAGACAGGATGACATGTAAGTGACAGAAGAACAAAAAGGAATGAAGAAGTGCGACAGTGCAGGAAAAGTAAATAAGGTATGTACATTAGCAGTCAAACTACAGACTGAGGGTGGGGACGGCTAGTGGTTGGACATCATCTGCTTCCTCCTGGCACATCTGGAACCATTAGACTAAAGAAAGATGTTACATGCAGGAAAATTGACAGTGATGAAAGGGCTATATGAAAATATAAATCTAAGTTACATTTAGAATATGATAAAGTTCTAACCATTCAGGGAACAATAACTTGGAAAAGTAGTTTAGATGATGGACTGGTGAAAGCACTGTATAAAAGTGTAAATGTGAAATACAACAAAACTATGTTAAGTACTAATCATGTCAGTTATTAATAACTTGAAAGACTAGTAAAAGTGATGGACTGATGAAAGGACTATATGAGAATAAAATGTGAGTTTTAACTAAAATATGACAAAGTACTAAACATTTCAGTGAATAATAACATTGAAGAATAGAGTATGTGATAGACTTATTAAAGGACTATATGAAAACTTAAAAGTTTGAGGATATGGTGAAGTGTTTATCATACCAGTGAATAATGACTTGGAAAGTGATATAATTGAGAGAGAGCTTTCCTATTTTCCTTTGGTCTTTATTATGTTTAAAAGTAAGTAAAATAAAGTGATGTGCACGTGTGTGTGTGTGTGTGTGTGTGTGTGTGTGTGTGTGTGTGTGTGTGTGTGTGTGTGTGTGTGTGTGTGTTAATGAAGCATTAGAAAATGTTTTGATATGTAGCTTAAATATATGGTGCTTTTAGAAAGAATTTGATTAAGCGTTATTAGCAGCCGCATTCAAGTACAACAACTACAGTCTTAAAATGTCTCCATCAAACACAAAACATACTGGATTCAAGCTGGAAATACAGACAAGGATATAAGAAATAGGAATTCAGCTTTTGATTCATAGGTAGATACTAGGCTATTGGCCCAAGGGCCTACATAAGCCTAGCCAACAAGATTCCATGGCTTACGCCACCCAAAAAAGTTATTTTCTTGCGCCACTGTCGAGCAGAGACACAGAAGTGATCCCCGAGATGTAGTTCCTATTTCCCATCCACTCATCAAGAATTTTCATGAAGAGTGCTAATGAAGAACTTTGCTTGACATAGATGGGTAGCTTGTTCCAGAGTATAGGAAGTCTCCGGGACAGGAATCTATCCCTCCAGCATGTCCCTAGAGCATGTACCTCAGAGGAATTGGGATTTCTTTAGGTGTAGCATGTCCAACAGCTCTGGGTTTGACATAGCTTTATATGTTAGGCAGAGATCACCTCAGAGTAGGCGATATGCTACAGAGTAAAGCTGGAGTTTTCTGAGGCGGTCAGAGTAGGGCATTTGTTTGAGGCCAGTAATCCTCTTTGTGAGGTACTTCTGTGGCCTTTCCAGTTGCTGCAGATGTCTTGTGAGGTACATTCCAAAAGGGGTGTTGTACTCTATAATGGGTCTAATGAGTGACGAGTAGAGGGGAACAATGGCCTCTTTTTTCCTGGATGAGAACCCTTTTGTGATGAGGTGTGCCATGTAGAAGGACTTCCTGACTATTGTGGAGATGTGACTATCAAAGGAGAGACTACTGTCCACCTGGGTCCCAAGGTCTCTTATCACACATTTGGTGTTATATAGGTTGCTGCCTATGTGGTAGTTCATGGGTACAGAGTTTTTACCAAAGGGGATGACACTGCACTTTTTGGCATCAAGCTTGAGGCCATGGCTCTGACACCAGGCATCTGTCTCATTGAGGCCCTTCTGTAGGATGTCCACATCATTTGGGGGCTTGACTATGGCTCCTAGTTTGCAATCATCTGTGAACTTCATTAGCCAGAGGCCTTCTGTGTTAGCCTGTACTTAAGAGAAGTAGATACCAAACAGGAGAGGTCCCAGGACGGAACCCTGTGGTACTCCACTTGTCACCGCTTTGAGGTCAGATTTGGAGTCTGCAACTTTTACAGTGTGGGTTCTGTCAGTGAGCCAGTTGGCAACCCATCTTGTGATGTAGGGATTTATACCTAGTTTAGTGAGTTTAGCTATAATTCCAGAATGGGGGATGGTGTCAAAAGCCTTGGCGAGGTCAAGATAGGCTGTATGAACCACCTTACCCTCATCCACGGCTTTGGTGACTGCCTCAAAGAAGTCGATCAGGTTCAGGAGGCATGATCTGCCTTTCACAAACCCGAACTGGGTGGGATCCAGAGTTTGGAGGTTACCAATGTTTTTGTTTATGAGTTCCATGATGATACGTTCCATGGCCTTGCAGACCAGGCTCATCAGGCTAATAGGTTTATAGTTCCTGGGATCAGTGGTGGCTCCCCCTTTGTGGAGTGGGATAACTGTTGCTGTGTGGCATTCAGTGGGCACAAAGCCTGATGTGAGGCTATTATTGAACATGGTGCTTAAGTGAGGAGCCAGTTTGTTCTGAAGTTCATGTAAAATGCAGCCTGGGATGTTGTCAGGTCCCATGGATGCTGTGTTTTTGGCATTAGAGAGTGCAGCTTTGGTCATTAATGAAGTGTTTGGTGGCATATGTGTATGCAGGGGTGGAGTACAATGCTGGATCAGTCCATTCCGAGTCAGCTCCCCTCACCTGTTCCTGCCCCCCTTTGTGACCAACCCTTCTTGATGGTTAAGATTCTGTATATAAACAACAGCACTAGCTTGCAAAAACTCACAGAGTAGTGCTTATCCATCCTTTCTTGACAATAAAAAGAACTGAGCATTTGAACACTGTTTTCCTTTTTCCTTTTCTTTTATACCAGTTCAGGTTTTAATAGCATATTGCTGAATGCTGCGAATAAGAGATTTTTGTATGACTTGAAGTGGAGGTAGCAAGTAGGAATCATTCTTGTACGTGATGAAATGGAGGATACGGTACAAAGGTTTAAAGTAAGAGTTTCCACAGTACACTGGATATCTAAATTTAGAATGACTACCAAAATAAGCATTTAGTAGCTGATCTGCATGCTTTATAAAGTTTTCTTTTTAAATATTTTTATGAAAAGGGTAAAAATAAAGGGACAGTCACTTTATTTTCCATGAAGTACTCATAAAAGGAAATAATTAGTATTTTATTGTTTAATTTTAGATGTGTGTGTATATATATATATATATATATATATATATATACACACACACACACACACACACACACAATACCCTACCCTACCCACCTTAAATACAAATAATACAAAGAATACATGAGTGTATGTACAAAATAGGTAGGAAAAAAGAAACTAATGCCCTGTTTAGACATGTATTAAAATGCACAACTGCAGATTTTAAATTTTGGTTTTAGAGTTAGTCAAACCACAGGATAGGGGTGGGGATTTCAGGGAATTAATTTGGCAGTTATGCCTGGATGACTGTGTCCACCTAGGGTTGAATGATTATATCTCATTTTCTTCAGCCCTGAAGTTACTGGCAAACAAGTTATAATATTTGTGTAAGTTACAATATTATGTGGTTTGTTAATAAAATATATTTTAATGTTTTAAATTTGTACTAAAATAATGCAAGTATGACTGGGGAGGGATACAAGAAGGTGTCAACCAATGGGAAATTGTTGTACATGTATTTAAGGGGGGTAGGATGTTGTGTTAATTGATTCTGATGAAGTTTCCTGTAGGGAGACAAAAGTGCTAAATCCTTGTGGTATTTGATTTTGGAATAAACGTTTTTATACATTGTTGAGTCATCCATTGGAATTATCATTTGGAGTGTGATTTGGGACTGCCTTTATTGGTGCCTATGTGTTATCAGCTGGAGGAGTGGAGTTTACTAAGATGGAAGTCAGAAGTGAGTGACTATTACATCAATAGCTTCTAAGTGAGTACCATTATTTTAATTAAAGACTTTTTGAGTCAAATCTGGCAGGGAAAATGTATGATCTGTCAGAGCTTTTATACAAAGAATGTTTGTTTGTTTGTGTCTTTTGGCTTTTTCCCGGTTAGGGGTCGCCACAGCGGAACTCCGGTCCGCTAATGATTGGTAGTGGATTTTTACGTACCAGGTTACCAACCCTGACGCACAACCTTCAACGAAGGCATGCCCCATTCACGTATGCCTCCACACAGAAGACACTCTAGCTGAGAATCGAACGGGACAACGTCTTGCTATGAGGCGAAAACGCTACCGCAGCACACCACCGCAGTTCCTTTTATACAAAGAATATAATCAGTAATCAATAAATATGTAAATCTTAAATATGTTTATTCAGTGTGCATTATTTGCTCTATATGCATCTTTCTGCACATTGAAATAAAAAGCAAATTTAATGCTTAGGGCAGCGCCGGTTAATCAGATTTAAACTATTAGGGCTACCTAAAGTCCACTCTTCAAATTTTCCCTTAAAACTACCTTCCTCAAAGTATACTACTGTTCTATTTAGTGTATCCTACAACTACAAATTATCTCTACTTGACTCCCAAGTAGACTATTCTCTATCTGTATAGCCAAGCACTTGCTCCTACAGTACTTATCACCTCAATACAGCATTCTTGTTATAGAAAGTACCCCAAAAAAGCAAACCCCGTTTCTCGGTCACCCACATCCCCCAGAACCTTTTTTAAGTTTTTCTGTCTATTCCTTCTAGCATGTCGAGGGATCAGTTGCTAATGTCCTCTCCTGCTCAGCTGGTGAACCTGGGAATATTGAGGCAATGTTACAATTGCCTCATGTACACAGACAACCCTCTCCTCCTCCCACAAAACACAAATACATGCGAGAGATGCAACTGTACGGCCAAACTGGAGGCTGAGCTCTCTCAACATAGGACTGGCAAGACCAGACAGGAGGAGAAGGTAACCACACACACTATAGACCCAGTCTCACATAATACCATCACAACCTCAAATCATACACATAAACACACAAAGACATACTCGGAGGCTCTGATCAAAAATCTACCAAAACAGCAGAGGCCACCAAAGCAGACACCCAAACAGCTACCACCTCAGAACACAACACCTGCAACACATAGACCACACAGTCAGAGTGTCAAGCAGTCACAGCCCTTAAGGCCAAACACAATGCCAGACACACTAGTCATTGGTGACTCCATAGTCAGACACACTGATGTCCCGCTCACCAGACTGAGTAAGGAGAAGGTCACAGTAAGCTGCCTGTCAGGTGCTAGAATCCGCCTCATAACGCATGCACTCAGGTCTCTCAACAGCAGGTACAAGTACGACTCAATCATTGTCCACGCTGGTGTTAACGACCTGAGACGTACCTCCTTGGACTACATGAAAAGGGACATAGAGGAGCTCTCTGATTATGTAGCCCAAGCAGGTATGACCCTGACCTTGAGCAGTATCCTACCTTCACCAAGAATGATGCCACAATACAGAGATAAGATGATCAGCTTTAACAATTGGCTTAAACTCTGGTGTCATTCAAAGGGGATCCAATGTCTGTCTGCCTGGGATGACATGCTGGACAAGCCACGCTGCTTCGCAAGGGACGGCTTGCACTTGTCACCCTTGGGATTCCGGATTTTGGCAAAGGCTCTTGCCACCCCCCATAGTGCCTTTTTAGGCAAGGCTCAAATTCTAAACCTACCACCCTAGAACACAACAAAGAAAAAAAACTAAGGGTAATGCTGCTCAATGCCAGAAGTCTCAACCTCAAGATGCACGCACTCGAGGCCCTTCTCAGTATGGAGAACATCGATGTCTGTGCTGTGACAGAAACCTGGTTCAAGGCTCCTGAGAGCACCCCAGCACTATCAGGTTTTACCTCATATCATGCGTTCCGGCCCCAAAACCCGGACAATGCCAAGAAAGGAGGAGGGGTATCCATATTCATCAAGGACACCCACACCTCAAGATTGGTGGCAACGCACAATGCATCGGAAACCATCCAGGTGCAATTAACCATAGGCAAGACTGCTCTACAATTTGTAGCATGTTACAGGCCACCCTCGCAAACTCAGGAACCTCATATGGCCTTCCTGAAAACACTGGAGGGGATAAATGTATCTCCGAACATCATCATACTAGGTGACTTCAACTACCCTAATATAGACTGGGAACACTACTCAAGCCCAAACACTCTAGCCCAAAAGTTCCTGGAATTCATAAACTCAAATGCCATGGAACAACTAGTCACCATCCCCACAAGAGGAGAAAACATACTTGATCTCATCATCATGAACATGGGAGCACAATGTTCAACGCCGGAAGTATACCCCTCACTGGTGAGATCAGATCACAAACTAATCTCGCTGGAGGTCCTCATTCCGCCCCCACCCGAAATGAAAAAGACCACAGTAAAGAACTTCTCGAAAGCCGACTTCACACTTCTAAAGACTAGTGTGGTCTCCTTTAAGGCCCCTGAGCCGGCGGTAAACATTACTCAAACCGCTGAATCACTTACAAATGCCTTCTACCAGCACCTGCAGGGCTGCATGGATCAGGCAATCCCAAGTAAAACAAAGACTCTTTGTACCAAAGGCAAGCGTCCAGTCTGGTGGACCCCAGCCATAAACAAACTCTACAACAAAAGGAGAAAGCTACTACAAGATAGAGCAAAATCCATAAAAGGTAAGACACCGCTGATCACTATAATTAAAAAGCTAAGAGCTCTCATAAAATCATCCAAAGTTAATTTTGAGAAAAAAATAGCTAAGGACTCTAAAGACAACCATAAGGCATTCTTTAGCTATGTCAGAAACCTAGGAGGAAACTCCCAGATATGCTCAGAATTAGTTCAAAATGATGTGAAGATTACTGATCCTGCAGACATTGCCAACATACTGGCTGACAGGTTCAGTGCAAACTTCTCCCCCCCCCCAAAGGAGAGATATCTGTACCAAATGATTGTAGCCCCCTAAACATCTCTAACGCCCAGGTGAGAACTGCTCTCTCCAAGGCAAAGAACACAGCATCCATGGGACCTGATGGTGTCCCCGGCTGTGTGCTCCATGAACTCAACGAGGAATTAAACCCACAGTTAGGACAGCTGTTTAATCTTAGTCTCACCTCCGGATACGCACTCCAGGAGTGGCGCAGCGACTGTGGTCCCACTCCACAAAGGCGGTGCCTCCACTGACCCTGGAAATTACCGTCCCATTAGCTTGACAAGCCTTATCTGCAAAGCCATGGAGAGGATCATAATGGATCTCATAAATAAAGGCATAGGGAATTTGCAGACTTTGGATCCAACCCAGTTTGGCTTTGTCAAAGGCAGATCATGCCTTTTAAACTTGGTTGACTTTTTCGAAACAGTCACCAAGGCCATTGACGAGGGAAAGGCAGTCCATACAGCCTACCTAGACCTGGCGAAGGCTTTCGATACAATATCCCACTCGGGTATAATTGAAAAACTCATCAACTTAAATGTAAACCCATACATTACAAGATGGGTTGCAAACTGGCTAAGTGACAGAACCCACAGGGTCAGAGTTGCTGGCGCCATGTCAGACTCAAAGCCTGTCACAAGTGGTGTCCCACAGGGCTCAGTCCTGGGCCCACTCTTGTTTGGCATCTACTTTTCTGAAGTACAAGCAAACACAGGAGGGTTATGGCTGACAAAGTTTGCAGATGACTGCAAACTGGGCGCCGTAGTTGAAAACACATCCGACACAGATATCCTTCAGAAGGGTCTCACAGAAACGGATAACTGGTGCCAGAGCCATGGCCTAAAGTTAAATGCCAAGAAATGCATAGTCATACCCTTCGGGAAAAATAAGGTTACCCCTAGCTACCATATAGGTGGCAATCCCTGATCACAGAAGAAGTTATCAGGGACCTGGGAACCCAGGTTGACAGTAGCCTTTCATTCGACACTCATATTGCTAAAGTAGTTAGGAAGACCTTCTACATTGCCCACCTTATCATGAAGGGATTCACATCTAGATCAAGGGAAGTCATAGTCTCCCTATACTCATCACTCATCAGACCAATGATCGAGTACAATGCCCCATTCGGAATGTATCTGACCCGACACTTGCAGCAGCTGGAGAGACCACAAAAGTTCCTCACCAAAAGGATAAAGGGTCTCAAAAATCTGTCTTATGCTGCCCGACTGAAAGAACTCCAGTTATATTCAGTTGCTTACCGCTTGCTCAGAGGTGACCTATGCCTGACATACAAGGCCATGTCAAACCCAGATTTGATGAACATGCTTCATCTCAAAAAATCTAGATCCCTCAGAGCCACAAAGGCGGGAGACTTAAACCTCGACACGGTTATTAATAGGATGTGCTGGAGGGATAGATTCATCACCCAAAGACTCCCTATACTGTGGAACAAAATCCCGGTTTATGTGAGGCAGAGCACCTCGCTGGCCTTGTTCAAGCGGAATCTCGACCAATGGATGGGAGATCGCAGATACACCCCAGGGGTTACCTCAGTGTCACTGCTCGACAGAGGCACATCAAAATAATGGGCATAGTTTCTCCAAACTAAAGGGGTGGCGTAAGCCACGCCTAGTATGAACCTATGAACCTATGTTATAGTGAATGAGTATAAGATCACACAAGGATATGTAAATATTCCCTTATTGGTGATCTAGTTAATGAAGCCAAAACTATATAATATTGCAAATGACAGTATTATGTAAAATTATTTCACGGACTAAGCAGCAGAAAGAAAACATGAATGACTGGTAATAGTTGGTTAATTCAGTCATTTAAGTAATTGCTAAAATAAAATTATTTACTTAATCCTATTAACTAATTCTATTCTCATAGTAGAAAAGGAAAAAAAAAAATGTTCCTGGATGGTGAGCTACTGCGTATTACCCAGTGATGAATTAACATGTAAACTGATAAAATGGAGTTAAACTAACAGATCTGTAGTATTAAAAGTTTATTCCTAAAATATTAGGCTGATATTCATTTTGAATTTATCAAAGTAATCGTTATATTCCTAAGTCATAGGACATACAAGACTTAGCAAGTTGCATTTGAATAATACTCATTAAATAAAAATGCAGCCCAGAGTAAGAGAAATCATACAAGTACACAGCATACCTCTCAACCTCTTAGAGTAAGAAATCTGGACAAAGCCAGAAATAATATGGGGGGGGGGGGCGACAAAGGGTAAAAAAAGAGGAACAATTTTAAATATTGCTGTTACAAACTTACAAAGTTGATAGAATAACAGGTTTTGCATTGACATACATTTTTTGAAGGTATAAAGTCTGCAACTCAAATATCTGTCATTATGTGCTGATTCTGATTTGCTGATGATTTGCCAGAAAACCACAATTTTATGTGAAACAGACCAAAAATATGAAGCAAAAATCTAAACATTCTGCAAAAATCTGTACGACTGAGAGGTACACTGTCTTTTAACCAAATTAAAAAAAAATAGGTTAGTTAAAATTAACATTTTACTAAACTTAGTGAAATGGGTTTAAGGTATAATCTTTAGACACTTAGCAAGATCTTACATTCAGCAGTAGTTTAATATTTGTATGAATTACAAGCTCTGAAAGGATACATTTTTAAACTCAATGGTTGCATCCTTTTAATGGAGAGTGACTTTAATTTACTTTACAAATGCCCCTTGAAGGCTATGTATGCTCTTGCGCATACATACTTTGTTTGTCAAAGGATAATTTGATGGTATTGACTATAGGGACTTACCTGCTTTGGTTAAACCTGGTATTCCAAAATGGTAAGTACATACATCATCAAACATTTTAAGCCCACTTGGAAGGATAATTGTAGTCTAAGCAGTGAAACTATTTGAGACTTGAGGTCTGGTTAGCTTTGTTAATACATTTAAAGCGAAAGTTATTGTTCTTTTGCATTTCCTGGTCTAAACGGTATTATTCTTTTGCGCAAACCTTTAGTACTTTCTAAAGACTATTTTTTAAGCAGTAGTCTGTGGCTGATTTAGAGCAGAATCCTTTTGAAAGAAAAACATCAAAGCGGGTTGCAATAGCCCTAGTATGAACATTTTTATTGAAGCCGGTGTGCTTATCCTGTGTTCTTTGCAAGTAAACGTTTCTTGAGAATTTGGGGTAACTTAATCCTACAGAAGAATGATGCAAAATACCTGATATCACATTTCTCTTAAGTCTTAGAAATTCCGGAAAATGTTTTATTTCCTTCCCACCTTATTTTCATGGTCTTCCAATCTTCTTTTCATATAAATTCACTGTTAATTCCTTTAAGTCAGACAGTTAAAAATCCAGGTTAGCTATTGAGTCTGAAGTATCAGATAAACAGCTGCCATAGTTCTCTGTTAAGGCTTATCAATTTCATAAAATCCGAGGACTTTTATTTTCATTGTTTTGTAGTTCAGATAAAATGTTATAATGAGGGAAGAAGGAATTTTCAGTTCTATGACTGAAGAAGCAGAAGATTCAAGTGTAAGTTCTGGTCAGAAAAAAATATAATACTACAAACTTTTGACTGAAAAATCTACTGAGACATTCTGTTAAAAGACTATTCCTGCCTGTTGCATTTTTTTTTCATCTGCTTGCATTTGTAAATCTTTTAAGTTGAAGGCTACTAATTCCAAAACCTTTACCTGCTGAAACTGCATCTTTAATTAGTTCTTCTTTACATCATTACTTCAGTTTTATTCCAGTCACTGTTAGCACTATTGTGGTAATTCATCCATTCAATGCTGTCATGTTTGTCTAATTCTTGGAATTTGAAGGAGCCACAACATATCCTGGTACTTAGAAGGTGCAAGGGAGAGAAAGAAATCTGTGCTAAGATGCTAAATTACCATGGGTTGCAGTAACTGTTTAGTTTGTGCTCTTTGTTCTTCTGTCTTTTAAACATAGAGGCATTTTTCTTCAGTTATAGACAGTATTTAGATTTCATGTTTGTAAAAGCTACAAATCAGAAGCCATTTCCTTCCTTGTCCCTCCTTGTGTCAGTCTACAGTGTGAAGTTTCATGATATTCTGGCCTCTTTTGCTGTCTCAACTATAACTGCCACCATCATAGAGATTCATTAGATTTATAAACGAAGTGTGAAGCAGGGCTATAAACACCTTGCTATTTGGGCTTTTTCTGGGCCAAAGCTATTAAATGTGAGGGCCACTATGATGCATAAGCCAGAGAGACAAATTCCTAAAGAAAATATCATGAGAATTCATGCAAGAACAATACAGTGTGTATTTTGGAAGTTAAATTGTACAGATGTGCCACACAGAAATAAGAAACACCTAAGTCATGCTTTATTTATAGGTGGTAAAGTAGAGACAACTCTACAGGTAGGATAATGCAACCTGAGAATAGGAAATGGTGTGCTTAGGGTATAACTGACCTTTAAATTTGCCTACCTGTTTGACTTTCTCTTTTTTAACACCTTTATTGAATTATCACTTAAGACATAGGCAAACACACATTTATATAAAAGAAAACAAACCACATTAATATGGTCATATTTATACAGTTATCAATCCAGCATTACATAACTCGATCAGTTCCTGCCTTCCCTTAAACCTTATTCGTCCTCCAAAATATTATGCTGCATGTGTTATCACACTTTCCATTTTTTGTATGTAATTTGCTCCTACTCTTCCAGTTCTTTTATTTCTGTAACAATTTGTCATTACTTGAAATACTGCTGGTTTAGACTTTGATTTCCATTTTCTAGTAATTTGTTTTTTTTTGGCAGTCATCAGAATTAAACTTAACAAGGCCTTTCTGTGTCTTGGCAATTCATATCCTGTATCGCAGCTCAAAATATTCCAAACTGAGCTACACCCATTTGCTCACTCAATATTTCTGTCAGAGTACTCAGGGAATTTTTAAAGTCTGCCAACTCATTACACTCCTGAAACATATATTCAGGTACCTGTTTCTTCCCCATCATATCTCCAGCATTTGCTGTCTACCTGAGGAAAAACTCTTTGAAGTCTGCTTTGGGTATAACATACCAGTGCAAGCACTTCCGAGAAAAAATCCTGAATCTTCTAGATTTTGTTGTATATGTGGGAGCCTTACATATATCTTCCCATTGTTTACTTGTGAATTGCTTATGCAATCTCTTTTCCCAGTCTTTTCTAACCTCCTCTGATCAATTCCTATACTTATAGTGCAATATTTTATATGCCCTACTAATTATTCCTTTTTTAACAGTGGGTTCTATTGTAGATTCAACTAAAAATTCTACCAGAGCAGGTCTTCCACTTAGGATTCCCCTGTCCCTTTCTCTTTGTCTGTACTCTGATATGAATCCCTGATGGGGTAGATTGTCTCTAGCCTGCAGTCTAATTGTATCCTTGACCTCTTCCCACTTTATTACCTTTCCCTCTCTAATTATTTGCTCCCAATGCCTTGGACCCTTTGCCAGTTTTCTCCAGTAAATTCCAGCTCCTTCTTACCTATTCTCTGTATCCATAATGGCAGTCATCCCGATCAGCAGAATCTCTTTTCCCCATTCTCATGTTGGCTTAATTCTTAGAATACTTTATGCTTCTTTATAAATATATTATACAACGACCCCTCCATTAATATTTCAAAATGTGCACGCTGATTAGTCAGCGTGCACGTTGCAAATCAGAGTTATAGTAATGGAAAAAGGTCCGGTCGCCTGGACTTTTTCCATTAGTATAACTCTTTTTTTTTTTTTTTTACAGCAACGGAGAACGCAAGATCTCCGTTGCTTGCTACAACCTGTCTCACCATGTTAAATGAGTTTAACATAGCGAGACAGCTTTTAAAAAAAGCAACAGAGCATCTCCGTTGCTTTATTTAAAGTTGTCTCGCTATGTTAAACCCATTTAACATAGCGAGACACTTTAAAAAGCAATGGAGATCTTGCTTTCTCCGTTGCTTTTTTCAAAACTGTCTCTCTATGTTAAATGGGTTTAACCTAGTGAGACAGTTTTAAAAAAAGGAACGGAGATTCTCCGTTGCTTTTTTTAAAGCTGTCTCGCTATGTTAAACTCGTTTAACATAGCGAGACAGGCTGTAAAAAGCAACGGAGATTTTGCTTTCTCTGTTGCTTTTGCCCACAGCTCTGATGTACTGCGTAAATATACGCATGCGCAGTACATCAGAACTGCCGCAGAATACCCAGACAGCTGCGGAAGGGCAGCAAGGAAGCATTATACAATGCCATTATTTAAGAAAAGTAATTTTTTTTTTCTGAAAATAATGTCATTGTATAATAGCAATAACCCACTTCTGGATGTGGGTAATGCTGGATTTACCCACGGTTGGCTTTGTTTGGCCACTCGGGCTTTGCCCTCGTGACCAAACCACACCAACCGTGGGTAAAACCAGATTACCCACACCCAGGCGTGGGTTATTGCTATAATATTCTGTATGACTGATGTTATTCTCCTTAAGGATCTCCATCCAAAATCCCACTCTGTCCTCATTTATTGAACCCCCCCCACTTCATCATCATCCCATTTCACTTTGAATTATAGCTTTCTGCCTGAGTTGTGCATATTAGCTTTAATTGTGTAGCTCAAAAATATCCCTTCAAACCAAGTAATCCTAAATTACCTTGTTCTATTGGAAGGATCAGCTTATCCCACTTTACCCTTACCCTATTCCCCACCCAGATAAAATCCTTCAACTTTTTATTAATTACTGTCCATAATTTCTCTGGTTGATAAAAATATGCCTGACCTGTGTATAAAACTAAAGGGACTAAAAATATTTTCGCAGCTTTTATCTTGCTATCCATATCCATAAACAATAGATTCTCAGTTTTGTATTATCTTTTTGTTAGTCTCTTGTCACACATCCTTACAGGGGTGGCTCGTGGCATAGGGCTGCCGGACTGCAGCCCCCTCAAAAATAAAAAAAGAAAGAAAGAAAAATGAAAAATAAAAAAAATTATTTTTTTCAAAATTCGCAGACTTTGCGCATAGACCGAGTCCCGACTACTGTCGGTCTATGCGCATGCTCAAGGCAGTCCGGCCGTCCCCATAGGGGGACACAAGGAGACGTCTGTGCACTTTTACAGTGCACAGACCCGCCAGGATTATGGGTCGCGTCCGGACTGCAAGAGGAGCAGCAGGGACTCGGGACAGAGCATTAGGGATCTCGTCGGCGTCGGGATGGAGCATTGGGATCTCGCGGGTCTTCAGTATTGCGCGGGAAGGATGTACGTTAGCTGGATGTATTCAGGTAAGGTGCCTTTTAATTTACAATGTTTATTTGTATGGAGTTTGTGCTTTTTAATTTACAATGTTTATTTGTGTGTGTATGGTGCTTGTACTGTACTGGAGTGTTTGTGTATGGGTATGGTGCTTGTGCTTTACTGGAGTGTTTGTGTATGGGTATGGTGCTTGTGCTTTACTGGAGTGTTTGTGTATGGGTATGGTGCTTGTGCTTTACTGGAGTGTTTGTGTATGGGTATGGTGCTTGTGCTTTACTGGAGTGTTTGTGTATGGGTATGGTGTGTGTGTGTGTGTGTGTGTGTGTGAAAATGCCCCAGGCTTGAACCCTGTACCCTGTATGCAGGTGTTAAAGACTTGAGTTCCCTACCCACCACCATTTGTAAAAAAATTTCAGATTTTTGCCTCATATTCGATCTGATCTGTTCCTCATAATATCTGTGGTTTGTAAATGCTGCAATGCTTGATATTTGATGGTGTAGTAGTAGCATTGTTGCCTCACAGCTGCAGGTTCTTGGGTTTGATTCTTGGCTGGGGTTCCTTCTTTGTGGGGTCTGTATCTTCTCCCTGTGTTTGTGTGGGTTTGCTTTTGTGTCCTCCCATGTTACAAAGACATGTCTGCATTATTTCTTCCTGGGCCTCTGCTGAAAATTGTTTATTTGTTCCAAGTCAGACTGTCCTGATTAAAAATGTTAAATAAAATTGACAGGCATTTGAATTTCAGACTTAAGGGTTTCTGAATGTTTAATTCCTTGCGTATTTGATGGTGCAGTGGTAGTATTGTTGCCTCACAGCTATAGGTTTTCTGGTTTGATTCTTGGTTGGGGTGGCTTCTGTGTGGAGTCTGCATCTCCTCCATGTGTTTGTGTGGATTTGCTTTGGTGCCCTGCCATTTTACAAAGACGTGTCTGCAGTTTTAATCCCTGCTGAAAATTGGTTTTGTTCTGTCCGCAGTAAAATTGACAGGCATTTGAATTTCAGACTTCAGGTTTCTGAATGTTTAATTCCTTGCATAATTGATGGTGCGGTGGTAGTATTGTTGCCTCACAGCTATAGGTTTTCTGGTTTGATTCTTGGTTGGGGTGGCTTCTGTTTGGAGTCTGCATCTCCTGCCTGTGTTTGTGTGGATTTGCTCTGGTGCCCTGCCATTTTACAAAGATGTGTCTGCAGTTTTAATCCCTGCGTCTCTGCTGAAAATTATTTTTGTTCTGTCCGCAGTAAAATTGACAGGCATTTGAATTTCAGACTTCAGGTTTCTGAATGTTTAATTCCTTGTATAATTGATGGTGCAGTGATAGTATTGTTACCTCACAACTATAGGTTTTCTGGTTTGATTCTTGGTTGGGGTGGCTTCTGTCTGCATCTCCTCCCTGTATTTGTGTGGATTTGCTCTGGTGCCCTGCCATTTTACAAAGACGTGTCTGCAGTATTAATCCCTCGTCTCTGCTGAAAATTGTTTTGTTCTGTCCGCAGTAAAATTGACAGGCATTTGAATTTCAGACTTCAGGTTTCTGAATGTTTAATTCCTTGCAGATTTGATGGTGCAGTGGTAGTATTGTTGCCTCACAGCTGTAGGTTTTCTGGTTTGATTCTTGGTTGGGGTGGTTTCTGTGTGGAGTCTGCATCTCCTCCCTGTGTTTGTGTGGATTTCTTCTGGTGCCCTGCCATTTTACAAAGACGTGTCTGCAGTATTAATTCCTGCGTCTC
Source organism: Protopterus annectens (assembly GCF_019279795.1). NCBI lineage: Eukaryota > Metazoa > Chordata > Ceratodontiformes > Protopteridae > Protopterus > Protopterus annectens. Next base: position 1,434,205,058 of record NC_056743.1, on the reverse strand, counting down.
TGCTGAAAATTGTTTTTGTTCTGTCCGCAGTAAAATTGACCGGCATTTGAATTTCAGACTTCAGGTTTCTGAATGCTTAATTCCTTGCAGATTTGATGGTGCAGTGGTAGTATTGTTGCTTCACAGCTATAGGTTTTCTGGTTTGATTCTTGGTTGGGGTGGCTTCTGTGTGGAGTCTGCATCTCCCCTCTGTGTTTGTGTGGATTTGCTCTGATGCCCTGCCATTTTACAAAGACGTGTCTGCAGTATTAATCCCTGCGTCTCTGCTGAAAATTGTTTTTGTTCTGTCCGCAGTAAAATTGACCGGCATTTGAATTTCAAACTTCATGTTCTTCAGAATACATAGTAGCACAACCTTTTTTCTAGCAATTTTCTAAGTTTATAAGATGAATATTTTAAATTTGTCCCTATTTTTGGGACTGTATTCCCCCATTATTGGCTTCGTCCAGGTTTTTGTGCTAAGGTTGACAGCTATGGCAAGAACTGAATTCACTGAATATGGACTGTAGAATTGTGCATATTTACTGATAAAGGTGCACTGTAGAATTGTGCATATTTACTGATAATGGTGGACTGTAGAATTGTGCATATTTACTAATAATGGTGGACTGTGGAATTGTGCATATTTACTAATAATGGTGGACTGTAGAATTGTGTATATTTACTAATAATGGTGGACTGTGGAAGTCTGAGTAGACTTTTTATGATAAATGTTCTCAACTGGGCAGTTTTGCCATTATGGGTGCATATGTTTTGTTTCATTGCTTACTGGAAAAATGTTCAAAACAAATTTAAAACACCCTCTAACAAGTGTACTGTATTGTACAAGGAATATAATTTTTAGTACAATGAGGAAGGTGTATCAAAGAGCACATGTATGTTTCATATGCAAGGGGCCTATGATTGAAAACAGCCCAAAATTAATCTTTATCTGCCACTGGCAAAATGTATTTTCTTTGAATGTGGGTTTCAATGCTGTTTCAATGAATGTGAGTTTCAAGGGCAGAGAAGTTTTAATGCTAAGTTTTCATTGTGAGACTGCATTGCTTTGTTTAACAGATGACTTAATGTTTGTGCTGTAACATACAAAATAAAACTTTCAAATGAAGTCCAATCATTGAAGTAAAGCAGTATGCACATTAGTGTTTATGGTAAATGGAGTGAAATAGCCAAGTAATGGTTAATTGGAATGGCTGCAGAGGCTCCAGTTCAACCATTATTTTGTCAGGGGGGGAAGGGCAGCAAACTCAGACAGGCCCAGCTGAACTATACCTCCCAACTGTCCAGATTTTCAAAGAATGAATAGATTTTTGCTTCTTATTTTTAGTTTGTTGTTCATAAAATTTGTAGTTTTAATTCCTAAATGATTTGCCAGAAGTCACTAAATAATAAGTTTCAGACTTCATAACCTTCATAAAAATGCATGTTAAAGTAAGAGCCGTTCTATCAACTGTCTCAATTTATACAAGAGCAATTTTCAGTACTGTTTATATGTGCCCCAATATATTTGGCCTTGTTCAGATTTACTGCATTAACAGGTTGAGAGGTACATGCAAATAAATTGCTTTATAGAATTAGGCATAGCCAACCTCTCAACTGTCCCCAATTTTTGGCTCAAAATGTTGCTCTTCCCCTAATAATCCCTCCATAAAATAGCAATTTTGGAAGAAAACATGGAGGGTTTACAATTAAGAAATAACTGTAATAATCAAAGTTATAGATTACTTGAAATGCATGTAGATTCTTTTATTTTGTCAGCTGCTCAAGGTAGCAGTACTAATATTAAAGTGTCCCTTCTTTGACAGGTAGAAGCTGTATTGTGTGTCTATTTTATATTTTTGCATCACATTTTTGGTCCATTTTTCATAAAATTGTGTTTTTGGCAAATTAGTGACAAATCACTAAAGACTGAAGTTAGAAAATGACAGACATTTGAGTTTCAGATTTTATACCCTTCAGAAAATTCATACTAATGCAAGACCTATTCTATTATCTTTCTAAGTTTATTAGAGCAATATTTAAAATTGTCCTTATTGTTGTGCCTTTGTCCCACTTCTGTGTATGGCTTTGTCCAGATTTCTTGCTCTTGAAGTTGAGAGGTATGACAAATGTGTCAGGGCCATCACAGTCAGCCAGAGAGATTTCAAATTGTGACATGCTTGTTGCACCCCACTCCCCATGTAGTGACTCTGGATGTGTCCAAGCAAGGCAAGGAGTAGTTGTATCTACCTTGGATGGGGAGGACACACTGCATAAGTACTACAGTGGCTTTTCATCTGTCCTTGATTTTGCAGAATGGTCTGGTTTCTGTCATATTTTTGTACTGTTGATTTATGCTTATTACTCAAAGTGCCTGTTGCTCTGTGTTTAAGTAGCAATGCTTTAATGACCATAAGGTAAGCTTGTCTGACATCGTAAGATGCAAGTAAGCTTTAATAAGCATACTGTTAAAGAATTGCCAACATTGAAAGCCTTTCTGTTGTTGCCATGCAGAGAATACTTGACTAGATAATGTATAAGCCTTGGGTATTAAAGGACAGGATTCCATTATTTTAAAAAGCTCATTACACTTGTTGGAGACTTCCAGTCATCTCTACAGGCTTTACCCGTAAACTAAACAGAATGCCAATCATGTGTGGTCCATAACCTGTACAGTAATCCTTTAAGCAATGTATCTTGAGCTTGTTTCTTGTTTGCTTTTCATTTTTACTTTTATCATGTTTTCCCCATGAAACAAGTTGTCAGGCAGCAGGTCTTTTGGATAAGAAACATTTTTACAAGTGGGGGCATCATAGATTTCTACTTTCAGCATGTTGCTTGGTACTTTAAAAAGCTGAATATATTATAATTAGAACTGCAGTGCAAGGAGAAGTGGTTTGAGTTGAGTGCTTCTGGTTTTCTTATACTTGATTTTGACTGGCATTCCAGTAATGTATTTAAAAAGCAATTTATTTTTTCATGCCTCACAACCTTTTGTTTCCATCTAGATATTAAGTAAGCTGTCATGCAGCCAATGCATTGAAATATTTTTATTCTTCTACACTTATTTTTGTCTTGATTGGACTTTCATAATGATGGTTTGCCACCCAGGGCAGCGTATTTAATTAAAGTTAGTTTTTTTGTGGTTTTGTGCATAGCTCCTCCCCTTTATGGTTGACCACACCCCTTCCCTTTGGCCCCACCCATTCAGCGTCTCCTGCAGCCCCCCTGTGATTTGAAGTCACCAGCCGCCACTGCATCCTTAGCTGCCCTAACAGAATCCTTCCTAACCCATACTCTTAAATATTTCATTTGATCATATCCTCATAAATATGAGTATTGCTGAAACAGTTGTTGTGTAGGTACATAGTTTACAATTAAAGCCTTTGTTTTGTCTTCATTAATTTTATATCTCAAAAAGACTTGAAACTGTCTCAGAATGTTCTGCAACACTGATATGTCCTTTTCTGGTTCTATCAGTTATGAAATAATATTGTCTATAAATAAAGCCAAATTTTCTTGACTACCATACAAATTGTATCCTTGAATTTTTGAGTCCCTTATTTTTTCCAGTGGCTCTAAATATAATGGAAATAACAAAGCAGAAAGAGAACACCCCTCCCTGGTTCCTCTGTTTAGACACAACTTATCAGAGAGGAACCCTCTCACTAGCTATAACTTCTGAAGAATTTTTTTATCTTCCCTAATAACTCTTGAATAATTTTTTGCCTCCAATCCCTCATTTATCCTCCTAATTAACTTTTTTTTAATAAACATCTTTATGGTGGTGCTGCGGTAGCATTTTCTCCTCACAGTAAGACGTCCTGTTCGATTCTCAGCTAAAGCGTCTTCTGTGTGGAGACATGCGTGAATGGGATTACCTTCATTGAAGGTTGTGCGTCAGGGCTGGCAACTTGGCACATAAAAATCTACTGCCAATCATTAGCAGACAGGAGTTCCGCTGTGGCGACCCCTAACTGGGAAAAGCCAAAAGACATAACTATTAAATTATCACTTCTGACATAGGCAACCTTACATTTATATAAATGAAAAACAAACAACATTGACACCACTATAGTTGCAAACTGTAGTTGCAAGCATTTTACATCACTTATAATCTATCTAGTCATTTTCAGTTAAGCATTATATGGCTCATTCAAATCCTGCCTCTTAAACCTTGCTCCTTCTCTCCATATATTGCTCCCACAATTCACATTTCTTCTGCGTAGTTTGCTCCGTCCCTTTTCTAAAGATTCCAGTTCTAGTGGTTTTATCTCTGTTACTATATTCACTACTTCATGTAAAGTTGGTCTAGTAATTCCTTTTTGTTAGTCACCATAATTAGACTTAGCAAGGCTCGCAAAATGAAATAAATTGAGCACTGGCTGTATCAGGCACACAAAAACATATACATTTATTAGGATATCCTAATAAATTTATATGTTTATATATGTTTTTGTGAGCCTGATGTAGCCAGTGCTCAATTTATTTCATTTTACTCAGTTTTTGTGATTTGTGGTGTACTATGTCTCGGCAATTCCGATTCTGTATCATAGTTCAAATAAATCATCTCCTCAGTCAATCCAATCCCCTCACCCAGCATCTCTGACAGAACAGTTCGCAGGGAATCCCTAATGTCTGCCAGCTCATTACACCTTCAAAAAAATATGATACAGCCACCTCCTTGCTGCCCTTCACTCCTCCGACATTAGCTATCCACCTGAGGAAAAATTCCTTGGAGTCTACCTGGAGTACAAAAATACCCCTGCAAACACTTCCAGGCAAAGATCTTAAATATTCTAGACTTTGTTGCATATTTGGGAAATATACATCTGTATATCCACTCATTGTCTCCTCTGTGTGAATTGCCCATCCAATCTCTCTTCCCAGTTCTCTCCAAGTGCCTCTGATTGATTCCTATAATTATAATACAATATTTTATATGCTCTACTAATTATTCCTTTTTTAATAGCAGCTTCTGTTTCAGACTCTTATTAAACGCCACCAGTACTGGCCCCTCACCCAGGATCCCACCATGTTTCTCTCTCTGCCCACACCCTGGCATCAGTCCTCGACAGGGAAGGCAATCTCTAACCTGTAGTTCAATCAAATTCCTGGTCTCTTCTCATTCCACTACCTTTCCCTTTCTAGATGCTTGCTGCCAACACCTTGGCTCCTCTGCCACTCCCCTCCAATAAACTCCAGCCCTCTCTTCCCTATTATCGTATCCCTAACCACAGTTATCCCTATCGGCAGAACCCCCTGCCTCCACCCTCATGCTGGTCCAGTTCTTAGAATACTCCCTGCTATTTTATGAATATAATACTCTGTATGATTCTTGTTGCTCTTCTCAAGAGCCTGCATCTAAAATCCCAATCTCCCCTTATTTCTTGAGCTTCATCTCTGTATCATAATCATTCCTTTCCACTTTAAATTATAGCCCTCTGCCTGTGCTAAGAGTAAGAGCCTCAAACATGTCACTCCAACCCCCCCCCCCAATTGGGTAATATTTGGCTTGTTCTATTGGAAGAATAAGATTATCCCACTTGACCCCTGCTGTCCTCCCTTCCCAGATAAAATCCTTCAACTCTTTTTTAATTGCTATCCATCACAGCTTCTCCCCTGGTTGATAAAAATATGCCTGACCTGTATATAAGACTAAAGGGACTAAAAACATTTTAATTGCTTGTATCTTAGTACCCATATCCATATAACAAAGCTTCCAGTTTCTCAAGTTTTATACTATCTTCAGTTTAGTCTCTCTTCACATATCCTTAGCTGCAACAAAAGAGTAATTTCTAATCCATATTCCCAAATACTTCATTTTATCATGCCCGTCCATAAATATGGATACTGTTGGACCAATTTGTGTGTGGGTACATAATTTAACGTTATTGCCTTAGTATTAACTTCATTAATTTTGTATCCCAAGAAGACTTACTCTGTCGATTGTTTTCTCTGCATCAAGACCCACCATCAACAGTGGTATTTTCTTATATTCTGCTTAACTCTAGATCATCATTGTTCTGTCAGTGCTGTCAAATATTTGCTTTCACTTTACAAAACTGCATTTGATCCATAATTATCAATTTTGTCAACACCTTTCCCATTGTTTTAGCTACTATAGACATAAGCACTTTATAATCATGATTTCAAATTGAAATGGGTCTATATGAAGTTGGGTCTGATGGGTCTTTACTGTCTTTGGGTATTACAGCCCACCACAGCTTTCTTCTAAGATGCTGATGCTTCCCCTCCTTTTAAAATACTGTAAACCAAAACCTTCCAGATCTTTATCAATTTCTTCCCGCCAAGCTTCCAAATGCTGCAGGAACGACATCTATTTCTGGAGACTTTCCTGCAGATTGATCACACTTCACCATTTTTTATCCACTCTCCTCCTGTCTTAACTGTTAATTGTTGAGCCTCATCTACCTCTAACTTTGGCATACCCAGGTCTTCTGTAAATATTTCCATTTGTGCTTTGTCTTGATTTCCACTTTCCCCTGCTTTATACAAATTTTCAAAAAATGTCTGAAATATCTCTAATACCTCAGCAAGCTCTCTGGTTATTTGCTTGTTATAGTCTCCCTAAGTTCAGCAACAACCCTTTCTACTTTCTATTGTCAAAGTTGTTGTGCTAAAAGTTTTTGTTCATAGGTTGTTTCTAGGCTAACAACCACAAGGGCCCTTACAAGCCTAGCCACGCACTCCAAACCATTTGGGTCTAAAGTATCATACAGGGGTGTAGGGGGTCATTTTAGTAGACAGGTAGCTAAGGATTTGTAGGGTGGGTGTTACTTAGGATAATACTTTTGTTATTGACAGCCTCTGTCCATAAGAGACATAGGGGTCAGACCAGGGGTAAATTTATGATTTCCCATCCAACCGTCAGGGTTTTATTTAAATAGAGTCAAGGATGAATTCTGCTTTACATAGATGAGGAGCCCATTCCATAGTGCAGGTATCCTTTGGGAAAATATCTGTCTCATGTTCTGCTTATGCCATGAGCGAATTTCAGCTCCCCGAATCTAGGGTTTCTGTTGCTGTTTGTTTTGCACATGTGCAACAAATCCATCAGGGCTGGGTCTGAGAAACCCCTGCAAGCCAGGCAAAGATCCCCTCTCACCAGCCTGTAGGAGAGTGAATATAGAAACAGAACCTTTAGGTCATCAGTGTAGGACAGGGTATTCATGCCCTGAATTGTCCTGGCTTGAAACCTTTGTGGACATTCCAACTGTTGCAAGTGTCTGGTTAGATACATGCCAAAGAGAGCACTGTATTCAATGACAGGTTTGATAAGGGCAGAATGTAGTGGTGCTATAACTTCCTTGGACCTGGATGCCATAGCCTTACATATATGTTGGATGGGGTCTACTTCATTTGCCCTAAAGCTCATTTGCCCGACAGCTCATTTGCCCGACAAGCAGTATTAGCAAGAAAATGGAATATGCCCCCTCCCCACTGTAGTGCGACCCTGGAGTTAGAATATATAGGTAGGGGGGGTGTGGGGGGCACAGCCCCCCACAAGGGGGGGTGTGGGGGGTGAAGCCCCCCACTTACTTATCTATTACTAAGCAATATTACATCAAAAGGTAACAATATCATATGAAATGAAGTGGGGGGCTTCACCCCCCACACCCCCTGTTGTGGGGGGCTGTGCCCCCACACCCCCCCACCTATATATTCTAACTCCAGGGTCGCACTACAGTGGGGAGGGGGGAATATTCCATTTTCTTGCTAATACTGATTGTCGGGCAAATGAGCTGTCGGGCAAATGAGCTTTCAGTCATTTGGTCTGGGAAAAATGTTTGTCGGGCAAATGAGCTTTAGGGCAAATGAAGTAGACCCGTTGGATGACATAGAATGATTTTCTTATTATCTTATCTACATGTTGCTCTAGGGCCAGATTGCTGTTTACATATGAGCCCAGATCCCTTACTAATGGGTCGACTCTTAGGGGCATTTTATAAATGGAATAATTGAATTGTGTTGACAGTTACCCAAAGGACATTATAATGCATTTTTGGCAGTGAGCTTTAGGCCATTACTTTAGCACCAGTCATTTGTCTGTGTTAAAACCACTTGCAAGATGTTTGTGTCAGGGACAATCTAGCTCCCAATTTACAGTCATCTGCGACCTTGGTGAGACAGAGGCCTTCAGTGTTAGCCTTGACTTCCGAGAAGTAGATACCAAACAGGAGCAGGCCCATCATGGAGTCCTGGGATACTCTACTGTTGACCAGTCTCTTGATGGAGTTTATGGAGGTGGTGCCACCGATCCTGACTTCTTGGGTTCTGTCTGTGAGCAAGTTTGCAATCCAGTGAGTTATGTAAAGGTTTACACCTAGTTCAGAGCGCTTTTCAACAGTGCCTGAACAAGGTATTGTATCAAATGAATTAGCTAGATCAAGATACACTGTATGTACTGTTTTACCCTTGTCCATTGCCTTGGTAACCCTCTCAAACAAGTCTTCCAGGCGAAGAAGGCATGGCCCTCCCTTAAGAAAGCCAAACTGGGATGGGTCCAGAGTCTGTACGTTGCAAATTTCCTTAGTTATTATTTCCATGATAATTCATTCCATGGCTTTGTATATTAGGCTTATTTGACTGATGGGTCTGTAATTCCCTGGGTCAGCTGATAGTCCGCCCTTGTAGAGAGCAATGACTGCTGAAGTCCTTCATTCACTTGGAATGTAGCCTGTTTTAACGTTGTAGTTGAAGAATGCCTCAAGTGGTCATGATAGCTCATGTTTTAGACTGTTCAGGGAGCAATCGGGATGTTGTCAGGATCCACGGAGATGGTGTTCTTGGCTTTAGCGAGTGCTGCTAGCACATGATCTCTGTTGATTGCTGGGGGAAATATGTTGGAGGGGATTGCAGCTGGTGGACCTGGGGGTGCAATTTGAGTTGCATTTATCAGCCAGTAGATTTGCTATGTCACCCTGATCAGTGTAGGTGGTGCCATTCAGTAACAGTTCAGCACATTGTTGTGTGTTAACCCCTAAGGTTCTGAATGTGTTTGAAGAAGGCCTTCTGCTTGTCCTTCACCTGTGAGGCTAATCTAACCTCATAGTTGACCTTGTTGGACTTAACTAGAATTCTTAGTTTCTTGTTTAGTTGTATAAGAGAGCACTTGTCTTTAAGGGAGTTGCTTTTCCTGATTTTGGCCATGGGTTTTCTTCTTTTATTATATGCCTTGTTTAGGTAAGGATTCCACTAGTGGCGTTTGTTTTGGGTTAATTTCTGGTAGGTATGGCAGCCTCTATAAAGCCATTCACATATTTGTAAAGTGACTCTGAAAATAACTTGGCATAGGTAACTGTGGTCTCAGGGTTGGGGGATGCCTTGAATTTTGACATCCTGGCACTTAACATGACGCAGTTTTCCTTTGAATAGTTCCTAGCTGTTACTGGTTTAGATGGATTTTCTGGATTGATTTTTACTTCAGATGAGACAGTTTTGTGATCTGCCCTCATTAGCAAAGATGTGACATGGGGGGGGGGGGTGCAATGCTTTCTCATGTTGGTGAGTATCTGGTCCAGTATGTTTGATCCTCTGTTTGTTTGTGTTAATAAAGTCCAAGAAATGTTGTGCCTGTGAGTTTGAGGCAGAGTATGTTTCCCAGTCTATACAGGGGTAGTTAAAGTCATCCATGAACAGGGTATTTGTTTGGCGAGTGCCTCTAGTAAGTTTAGATAAGATTCATGAGGCTGTAGGGGCTTGGATGGTGACCTGCAGCTAGCCATGATATGGTGAGGGACCTTACCTATGGTGACTTGCATGTGGATGAGCTCCATGGTATCATTCTATTTAACCAACCTGGAGGTATGTTTGTTGCTAACATAGATCAAAACACCTCCACATTTTGCCCCAGTCTGTGCTGTTGTTGATTTAAATGTGTGGAAGGCACTACAGCCTTGTACTTCTGCAGTACTTTCTACCGGTTTAAACCAAGTCTTAGTCACAGCACAGATGTCTACATTCTTCAGAGTGAGAAGAGCATGAAAAGAATGGAAGAGTGTTTTGTTTAGGCCCCGAGCATTGAGCGTAACTTAAACTTGCTTGTAGACTTTTTCACGGTGTTGGTATTTTGTCTTTTTGGCATAGCCTGAAAAAGGCTCTAAAGGGATGGATAAAGTTTTAGTCAATATCTGAAAGTCTAGGGGGGGCAGGTGCTACCTGTTCTTGGTAAAGCAATGTGGATTTTGGACAATGTACTCCCATGCTGACAAATACCGGATCCCCTGGTGTGATACCAGAAACTAAGGCAGTTATTAAAATCAGTTGTTTTATGTTCATACTGTGGCATCATCTTTGCTGAAGGTTTAATGCTGCTCAGTGCATAGCTCATACCTATCTGTGACACATATTCCGAGAGATCCATTATGTCTCTTTTCATATAGTTCAGTGAGGTATGTTTCAGATCATTTACATCCACATGGACTACCATAGACTTATATTGGTACCTGATGTGCAGTAACCAGATTGCATGCATGATATTGCAGATCCTGGCTCCAGATAGGCAACTAACCTTTATCTTCTCCTTGTTCAACCTGGTGAGTTGGACATATGTGTTTCACACAATGGAGTCCTCAATAACAAGAGTAAAAGTTTATTCTTGCCTTATGGGCTTTGCACTTGGGGGATAGGCTTATGTGAGATGTTTGGTGTTGCTTTTGTTGTGTTTTAGTGATTGCTGAGGAGCAGGGAAGGTTTCTTTTAATCACCTCAGCATAAAACAATCTATTTGTTGTGAGCAGTATGTAGTAGGGATGTAATGTGGGTATTTTTGCCTCCAGTGAAGTTGTGTATTTACATCTCTCACATACTGTGTTAGTTTCATTAATGATTAACAGGTTGTCTGAGAACATGAGACAATTGCTATATTGCCTTAGGATGCCCAAATCTACCAAACTGGCCGCAGAGACATCTGGAATTTGCATATCCATGTTGTCTGGTCCTGTAGAAGTGTTGACTTGTTTAGGATTAAGGACTGAGTTTTAACAGAGGTCTCCTAGGGCAGTTTCTGGGGTTAAGGACAGGATGTTATATAATGTTTGTAGGATATGGTAGTACTATTTTATGCACAAGCTAAGTGCTCTAAGCTTATTTCTGTACAATGCCACATTGTTTAATAGGTTTCAGATCTAATCTTAACTTTATAGGTATATTTTACTGTCTAGGCATTTGCTACTATGCAGGGCACTGCTAACCATTATGGCCTGGTGGACAGTGCCACTCAGAGAAAACAAAAAGCTGGAAAACTATCTCCTATGCCCTCTAGCCAATAAATAACTATGCTTTGAGCTTCCTCTAGGGTTTCCCAACTCAGACAGCCTAGGTAAACACCTTCTGCCATAAGATGTCTGACCTGGAATCTGATAATGTAAATGCACAGAAAAAACTGATCTCAAGTGCAGATTAAACAACAAACTACTATCAAACAAGTCCCTGGTTAATTCACGCATCTGCAAACAGATTTGGAGGCACATAGACTAGAAAAGCCAACAAACAGTGAAATGACTATTTTTTGCTACAAAATTAAATGACTGCTTTAAAAATGCTCAAAATCAGGAGTAATCACTGTATAAAGACATTACAAATGCAGTTAATGAAGAAAATACTCTTACCATAGCTTGGATGGTTCTGGATACACTTGAAATACTAGACAAGTGTTGCAGAGTTCTCTGTAAGTGAACAAAGACCCTTGCAATTTGCCGGATTTATAGTAGAAAAAATGCTTGTATACTGACTTCTATGATGTCTAGCCAATAAATAACCACACTTTAAACTTCCTTCAGTGTTTCTCAACTCAGAGATCCCAGGAAAGCACCTTCTGCCACAAGATGTCTGATGCTGGAATCTGTTAATGTAAAAGCACAGCAAAAGCAGCTCTCAAGTGCAGATTAAGCAACCAACAACTAAGTCCCTGGCTAATTCACCCTTCTGCAAAGAGATTTGGAGGAACACAGATTAGAAAATCCAACAAACCGAGAAGTGACTATTTTGGCATAAAATTAAATAAATGCTTTAAAAATGCTCAAAAAGTGTAGTGATCAATGTATAAAGCAAGTACTAGTGCAGTTAATCAAGGCAATATTCTTATCTTAGCTTAGATAGCTCTGGATGGAGTTGAAATATGGGAAAAGCACTGCAGAGTTCTATGCACTCTGGGGTTATTGTCAAAAAAAAAAACAGTTGTTTAACAGCAGTCTTTCTAAACCGATGCATATTATCCAGATATTCCCTTATTCTCTCTTTAGCACTCCGGATTTGCACATCTTCTTGTTCTATAAAATCACCCTCATTCTGCAGTACTTTAAATTTTGCAACCCTTCTAAATAATTCTTATGTCTTAACCATATCTTTTTTTTATTTCTACCCCATTTTTTAAATACCACTTTCATTTTATTCCAAATTTCTGTCTTCCCTAATAACTCCCAAATAATTTCCACTAACCATTCCTTAAATTCCTCTATTTTAACAGGTAGGTGTGGAAGATCCAGTATCTGATTTGTACTTTATTACCCTGCATTTTTATCTTAGTTGTTATTGGAGCATGATCTGAAATAGTTATTGAATGTGTGTCAAAGCTTTCAATTAAATGCACATGTCCCTGTGAAATATAATTTCTGTCTAGTCTTGCCCAGTTATTATACCTTATGGAATAATATGTTCCTACTACTGAATTTGCATCTTCCATACCACATATTTTCATAAATTTCCTCAGAAATCTACCTCTTGTTATATTTTCCCTTCTAGTTCTCCACACTCACTATTGCCAGTCCAGTTGCAGTCCCCACCTATAAATAATATTCCCTGCTGAAAGCTAATTATTTCTCCCAAAATTTTCTTAAGCTCCATAACAGCAGTTTTATGTGGAATATAAATATATGCCAGTGCAATCATCCTCCATTGCCAGTAGCCCCTTACTACCACAAATCTACTATTACTATCTTCTTTTCTTCTTCTAATACCTCTAGCAATTAGAATAAATACTCCCCATTTCCTTTGTCCCTGATACTCTGCTGAATATCCCTCCTGAAATCCTTTCTTTATCAAATTCACATGCTCATTTCTTTCTAAGAGTGCCTCCTGTAGCCTTGCTATTTGCATTCTGCATTTCATAGTACAATTCATTTTCTTTCCTGTTTGTCTATACCTGTAATGCCATTCACATTCCAAAATAATATGCTAAGTGTAGCCATTATGTTAAGAAGTAATTTCTCCACCTATTATATATGGAAGCTTTTAAAAATGTCTATTTCCATTTTTTTGTCACACGCTCTCACTAATTGTTGGCATGTTGATCTTTTATACAGTTGATTTTTGTCATCTCCATTTGAACCCATATCACATTTTACAAGACTTTTAATTTTAATGAAACCCTCAAATAAAATAAAAAACAAAAACATCCCCAGAACACCTCTAAAACCTATTCATTTTAAAACAAAAATACAAAACGACGTACATCTTTAAATAATGAAGTTTAACTCTCCTGATAAGAACAATTGTCCCAAATCAACAGCTGCTCATTCAGGCAAAACCTATCCTAAACTTAAGGTTATCCATGCTAAGACTCATGTTACAGTCTGTGCTTCTACTTACACTAATTGCTGTATGTTCTTGTCTTATCTTTATTCCCCACTCAGATGTGAAAAAACAATGTATAACGTGCATATTTTCAGAAAACATCTTTTAGCATAAAGAAAAAGTGTACCGACTATCTTTTAAATAAAACTAAATTATACACTGCTCTAATAAATGTATTTAGGTATTTAGTTACTGGAAATGCTGCTATCTCTTATTCATTTCCAATAATTTCAAACTTTATTTTTTAATGAACTGCTTGCCCTTGTATACTTTACTTTTACATTTCTCTCAGCAAACAATGTCCAGACCTTCCACTTTATTGCCTTTACCTTTAGTCAGCTTGTTTCCATGGAAACATAAGATCAAAACTTAGAGCTGATGTCAGCTCCAGATTTTTGAACTGGCACTGAACATTTAAAGTAAATTATTTATTACATTATGGTATCTCATTTTTTTAAAAACTCACTTGCATTCACTGAACACTTGTCATTAGATTAAGTCAATGGAATTAAAAAGG